>NW_012155284.1:9968304-9985729 GCF_000956105.1 Propithecus coquereli | reverse complement strand
CCATTATTTCTTTGTTAATTTTCTGTTTGGAGGATCTATCTTGTGCTGTCAGTGGGGTGTTGAAGTCTCCGACTATTATGGTGTTGCTGTCTATCAATTTGTTTAGATCAAGTAGAGTTTGCTTTATGAATCTGGGTGCATCTAAGTTGGGGGCATACATATTTAGAATTTTTATGTCTTCTTGTTGAACTGTACCCTTTAGCATTATATAGTGACCCTATTTGTCTTTCATTACTTTTGTTGATTTAAAAACTAAGTTATCTGAGACCAAAACTGCCACATCAGCCTTCTTTTGGCTTCCATTTGCTTGAAATATTGGTTTCCACTCCTTTACCTTGAGTCTAAATGCATCCTTGCAGGTTAGATGCGTTTCTTGGAGACAGTGGATGCTTGGCTTGTTTTTTTTTATCCATCCGGCCAGCCTATGTCTCTTGAGAGGGGAGTTCAAGCCATTCACATTTATTGAGAGAACCGATAAGTGGGGTGAATTACTGTTCATTCTGTTGAGTTGCATTTTGTTGCTTTGTTTTCTCTCTTGAGCCATTGTGGAATCTAGCCTTTGATCTTTAACTTTTGAGTGGTTTTACGTTCGAGAGTGTTTATTGTGCTGATCCTTGTGTAATTCTGTTTTGAGTACTTCTTGGAGAACTGGTCTTGTCTTGGTGAATTCCCTCAGTCTTTGCTTATCTGAGAATGTCTTCATTTCTCCTTCATATATTAAACTTAGTTTTGCAGAGTAGAAGATTCTAGGCTGGGAATTATTCTGTTTCAGAAGAGTGAGAATGCAGCCTCAGTCTCTTCTTGCTTGTAGGGTTTTAGTTGAGAAATCTGGAGTTATTCTGATGGGCTCTCCTTTGTATGTTACTTGTTTCTTTTGCCTTACAGCTCTTAGAAGGGCCTCTTTAGTGGATATTTTGGTCAATCTGATGACTGCATGACGTGGTGTCTTCCTATTTGCATTGAATCTCTCTGGGGTCTGTTGCGCTTCTTGTACCTGTATATCTAGATTTTTAGCAAGGCCTGGGAAATTCTCTTCTATTAATTCTTCAAATAGCTTATCCAGCCCTTGAGTGTTTTCTTCTTCACCTTCTGGAACCCCTATCACCCTCAGGTTCGGTTTTTTCACATAATCCCATGTTTCTTGTAGGCTTATTTCTTTTCTCTTAATTTTCTGCTCAATGTCTGTGACTGACTTATTTAATTGGAAGGCGTTGTCTTCAATCTCTGAGATTCTTTCTTCTGTTTGATCTACCCTGTTCTTGAGTCTTTCCACTGTGTTTTGTAGTTCCCTGAATAAACCCTTCATTTCCAGGAGATCGGTTTGATTTTTCTTTAACATTTCAATTTCTTTAGTGGATTTTTCTTCCAAGTCCTGGATTTTTTTGTGGCTTCTTTGTGTTGGTTATCCGTTTTTTCTTGCATATCATTCAGTTTTCTTACAATCCATGTTTGAAATTCTTCTTCTATCATTTTAGTGTTCTGACTTTGGTTAATATCCATTGCTGGGGAGCTGTTGTTCCTCTTTGGGGGTGTGCTTTCCATTTGTGTCTTCATACTTCCAGAGTTCGCTCGTTCCTTCCCATCTGGATCAGTTTTTCCTTCTTGCCTTTAGATTTTCGTTTGGATAATGACATGCCCTATTTAGTCTCTGAGCCAGTAGGTGGTGTTTGTGGGTGAGATTTGACCACACTCTTTATGATGACTCAGTAGATGCAGTAAAAGGGTGTGCAGGATGACCTCCCTGTCAGTAGGTGGCACTTGCTGGGAGGAGCGAGCTGCAGTGCTGTTTTCAGGTCCTGCAGCCAGCTCTCGTTTCTCTAGAGAGCCACAGTTAATATTAAACAAGGCCAGGATTGAAACCCAGACAGCCCGACTCCAGAGCTCTTGACCACTAAGTTATACTGACTGATACTAAAATTAGGTGATTTGCGGGGCAAAGTCTCCATAAATTGTGTACCAACAACCGGAGCTTCTTAATGCCCCAATCCAGATATCAACAATAAATGTGGAGGTGCTACTACAATTAAGATTACCCTCTGGAAGAAGGGATGTTTGGCTACGAAGCTCTGTCATTTCAGAAGTTAAAGATAAAATCTTCAATTTCAATCACACCAAATGAATGCCATTATCTTGTTTCACTCTTGATCCTGAAATGCAACATTATAAGTAGACTTAGTAAGGCACCTCAGCCCTAGCATTTCCACTATTTTTCACTAATGACAATCAAATGTCATCATTTTCTATTATATCCTTTCAATGACTATATGCATCTAAGGATATCACAGATGTGCATATCTGTGTATATTTGATATATTCCATGTAAGTGGAATTGAGTTTTGTTCCTCTACAGGTTTATGCATATACTCACATATAAGAAATTGCTATCAAATGGAATAACATGCACCTTATATTTAAGAGGCACAGCTATAGCCATTTCAAAAATTTAAATACCTATAGGCATTAATAAAAAAATAAGTAAAATAAAATTTAAGGGTAGGGATAGGTTGGAGAAAGGACCTGTGCTGACTCAGTGGCAAGACATTCTGTCAAACTGTTACAGAGCTGGAAAGGGACTCTCTCCAAATTATCCATTGATTCCCTTCACTTTCTTCATTTATAAAAAACAAGTGAGCTTGGAATGATTATGCAGTTGGCCAAGAACTGGACAATTTCATTATGTAAATTATTTAGTGACCCTTAATATATTGCCCTCTTTCTTTTCACCTGGCTATCCAAAGTCATTTAATACTGCAGTCGGTGGAACTGCAGAAGTATATTAGTGACAGAGAGGAAGCAGTTCAGAAAGAAGACTCACCGAGGTCAAGCAATTATTCTGTGATCTGATTTAGGCATCTGCCTAAGTGATCCTCAAACCAATGGGTCTGTTATTTTCTTATTTTCTCAGAACCTCTATGCTGACTCATGCTATGTTACCAGATCTCCAGAATAAGATGAAAACATTATGAGACTCCTTATAGCCTTATGCATTTGTCTATGGAACAGATGGTTATCATTATTCTTATAAGATACTGTGGTGTCATCCTGTACAGAACTAGACATACCATTCTTTGTAAGCAATGGATTTAAGGCAGTCCCTAAGATGCTTTCCTACAGAAATACAAGAATGAGTTCAGTAGATATGCAATCATATGTCACTTATATACCATGGACAGGTGGATAGGAAGGAGAATCACATATAAGGTATCCCAGGTACCCAAAACCTCAGCTCTGATTCCCAACTCTCCACCAAATTTTATTTATAATTGTAATGATTTTTGGTGGAATTTTCATAACTGTACACATGCTAGCCTTATTAGAAATAGCTACGTGCCTTTAGGAAAATCTTTTATTCCTTCTCTATTATAATGTCTAGCTCTGTAAAATGAGGGGGTTCAATTAGATGGTCTCAAACAGCTTGAATAGACTTAAAAATCTATAATATTCATATAACCCTGCTTTTGGAGGTCAAGTGCTGATTATTTTTTTCTCCTTATAAGAAAACGACTGCAAACTCCCCCACCACCCTGCACCCAGCTGGTAAGTTGTCTGTCTCTTCTCTGAGGGCTGCTAATGAAAAACTGACCACAATGGCTGCTACATTCACTCACAATCCTGAATCAATTGAATCTGGCCTGGTGGTGGCTCCATTGCTCCCATGGAGATTCACATACATGGGTTTTATGAAAATTGTTTAAGACCAAAATTTCATATTCTGGGTTGTGGTGAAAAGAAAGAATAAGAATAGGCTTTTTATGAGACTCCAAATATACAGTGTATCTTACTATCATTATTATTTATTTAGGGTGGATTAAAGTGATGGTGGTAAAGAGAACAGGATTTTAAAGGTGGCTGTCTCAGTTGAGATGGGATTGTGTGAACAGAGCAGCAGAATGCACTGCTTATCTACCCAAGGACGTGGTCTACAAGAAGATAAAAGACTTGGAGAATAACTGGGAAGCTTACAGAGTCCTTGGCACCAAAGCATCTTCAGAGATAAAGAGTTAAAGACAAAGAGACATGACATCAAAAAACTGCCCAGAGAAGCTGCTGGGAAAGCCCACGTATTTAAGAAAATGGACTTGCTGTTCCAATAGGCATTCATGTCTAATATGTGATACAAAGAAGCCTATTATATTTTCTGATTTTTGTATTTAGAGATCAAACAAAGGGAGACAACAAATTTTGTGCTAAAATCTGGGCTGAGTATGAGCGATCTTGTTTTCATCATTCCAGTGACCTAAGACCTTGTAGGTACTATGGTTTGAATGTTTTTGTCCCCTCCAAAACTCATGTTGAAACTTAATCCCCAATGTGACAGTGTTAGGAGGTGCTGCCTAAGGGGTATGTTTAGGTCATGACGGTAGAGCCCTCATGAATGGACTAATGCCACTATAAAAAGGGTTCATAGGAGTATGTTTACTGTCTCTTCTGCTATGTGAGGAACAGCGTTCCTCCCCTCAGGAGGATGTGGTGCTCAAGGTGCCATCTTGGAAGCAGAGACTAGGCCCTTACCAGACACCAAACCTATGGGCACTTTGATCTTAGACTTTCCAGCCTCCAGAACTGTCAGAAATAAATTTCTGTTCTTTATAAATTACTCAGTCTCAGACATTCTGTCATAGAAGCACAAAGTGACTAAGTAGGTAATAAAATAGCTTAGCTGCAGATGACTATTAAATCTACGTCTCAAACATCTCCCCCATATAGTCTGTCATCTCCTGGACATCTCCATTTGGACCTCACATAGGCTCTTCAAACACACCATAGCTAGAACTGAACATATCTACTTTACCTCCCTCCCTCTCCCAACCATAGTTCTCCATTCTGTATGCTTGATCTCCATTGGTCTAAGATCACTAAGATCACCCAATCCAGAAAACTCCATGCTCTGAATTCTACTATCAGACCTCCTGAACACCTGTTAGCCTATGTTCCACCCAGTCTAAATATCTAATTCCTCTCAGTGACTTCTTCAGAAGCTTCCATTTGAAACATATTTAAATTGCAAGAAACCATCTTTTCTGATTTAATGTAGTAATTTTTATATAAACTTAATCATTATAGAAAAGTACAAAGAAGTAAAAATCACTTGGGATTCTCACCATCCAGAGCTGGTATGCCATTGTTTATTTAACCAATCCCCTAATGCTGGACATTTAAGATGCTTCTATTTTTTCATTATTACAAAATTAGAGTTAATTTTCTGTACAAATTTGTCCTTATAATAAATTCCTTCAAAGCATACCAATTTAAGTTCCTAGTTGTTTCTTGAGAATGTTTCCATGAGGACAGGTATTGCTAAGTTTTAAATTTTTACCAATAAGACAGGCAAAAAATATTTCATGTTATTTATTTGCATTATTTTATTTAGTGGCAAGGCTGGACATCTTTCATATGCTTATTGGCTATTTGCCTCTCTTCTTTCTAGAACTGCCTTTTTTGTTCTTTTTTTTCTTTTGCAATGTTTGTATTTCTATTATTAATGGTTTAGAACTTATTGTTTATTAAGGTCATGAATAAACAACTAATGTTCATTACAACATTTCTCATAAACAACTACTTCTCATTTTCATATCATTTTACTTAGATTAAGGCATTTCACTGTATCTGACTTTCTAGATTTTTATATAGGCAAATATATTTTCTTTTAGTAATATGCTTTTTGACATTTATGTTATGCTTAAAAAGGTCTCCATGCTTTGAGATTATAAAAACATTTCCATATTTTATTTTCACATACTTAGATGATTTTACTCTTTGGCCCACCTGTGGTATAAGGAAACAAGACTGCCTTAAAAAATCCCTTCCCATTATATACTTCTTAAGTTATATTTCCTGTCTTCCTGGCATTGATCTTGGTTTTCCCTACTATTTTATTTCTCATTTCTACCTACGGACTCATAATTTCAAGATAATCACATTTCCTTTTTGGCGGCTGTGATCTGAGTCAAACAAGGCTACATTTACAACATAAATCATGGAGAGAAAAGTTTATCATAATATAATCAGAAAAGGAAGAGGGCATCACCTGTTCCTTTTTATCTGTTTTTCTTTTTGTGCTAAAAATAGTACAGAGATAAATGAATACCCATTGAGAAGGTAAAATCACTACATAATAAAATATTTATCAGGTACAAAAGAATCTAGTCTAATGGTGAAATAGTCAAACTGTTGTTGCAAGTAATTAGGTGGTTCAAAATATACATGGAATGCAAAGCTGTTTCCAAGGCAACAACATGCCAAGTTTTATATTGCTTTCTCCAATAATTAACTAAATCATTTACATTTAAGTGGCACCTTCCACATACTTATGAAAATTGCTACATTGGTGTGATTATAATGCTTATCGGGATACTGATTGAAAAAAAAAACCTGGTTGCTATAGACTCATAGGAAACAAAAACTGTTAGTGCACTCAGATGTTATATTGCATTTTTGTACTGGATTATGAGAGTAGAATAAGAATAGGAGTGGAAAAACTGAAATACTTTTCAGCATCAATGGCTCTGATATTCACACAGTATTTATGAATATTGATATAATTGCTGATGTAATGATAATGTCTGTACCACACAATGATAATGTCTGTTCTCCTATACCATGAAGGAGAACAAAGATTAGTCATTGTTATCTATAACTTCTTTCCTGTCAATTGCCCATTATCCCATATTCAGCCATGTCCTTAAGACAAGTACAACATAGAGATAACATTTGTAGGCCAATTCCAGTCTTTTGGTAGTGGCTGCCACATTGAGCAGGACTCTGAGGCCAAGTCACAACTGCTAAAATGAGTTCCAGGACCAAAGAGTGATATCTGCCAAGAGTAGATACCAACTGTGGCAGTACAAATGCAAGTTATGTGTCGTATCTATAAAAACACCAATCCCCTCTGCCTCTAAACCCTCTCAAGTCAGCAAGTTCAAACACATATACCCATGCATGCTACATTCCCTAACCTCTATTTGGGAAAAGCAATATGGCATAATGGTTAGAAATTTGGCCTTTTACTCTCTGGCCAGCTATTTCCTAGCTAAGTTGTGAGTGTTTTTAGGCAAGCTATTAATACTTTTTTCTGATCTTGGTTTTCTTATCTATAAAATGAGAACAAGAGTATCCACTAAAAAGACCGTGTGAGGTCTCAGTCAGTAACATACAATCATATGGTCAGCGCTCAATGAAGGTTGCTGCTGCTGCTGCTGCTATTATTATTCTTATGCTGAGTTCTTTTGTGAGGCCTGTTTTCTTGCAGCATCCTCTCCCCGCAAAAAACTCCATAAATAAAACTGGAAATAGCCTACCAAAGCTGAGCAAACAGTAACAGTTCAGCAAATACTAAAATACTCAGTACATAGTGGGCACCGTTGAATGCTAGAGTTACAAAGGTAAATAATGACAGGGCCACTCCTAGACTGCTGTTGGACAGCCTATTAGAGGATAACCAATGGTAATATGAAAACATCGACACTATAATCAACAGTAGTAACCAATTTTCCATAATGAATGGGGGTGATGAAAGCAAGTGGATAGAAAAAAAAGGAAGAGAGAGCTCCATTTTGCAGACGGAAAGGAGAATACATACTTTGTAAGAATTCTCCCTGGAACAATGTGAGAAGAGTTTATGGCTGCCTTTGATATCCTACAAGTACTGAATGGAACACCCACTTGGTTCAATCATTTTCAGGACTGGGTTCCCCATATATCCAGAAAAAAAAAAGCAAACATAAAGGTTTCTCTCTTGGTCATAAGGCACCAGATTTCACGGTTATGGAAGGCAGACTCTGGTTTTTAATTCTTAGAAAAACAAACATTTTCCCTTGATTATCTCCTAGGGCTTTCCTTTATCAGTAACAAAGTGAATTAAAGAATATTAGACCATAAAGTCTTTAAGGGTAGGCACTTTTCAGTATTTGTGCACAGTACCCAGTACTGTGCATAGTAGTAACATGAACTGAAAATGGATCAATGACCTAAATATAACACTTAAAGCCATAAAACTCTCTAAGAAGAAAACATGGGCTAAATCTTCATGACACTGGATTTATCAATGGATTCCTAGGCATGACACCAAAAGCATGAACAACAAAAGAAAAAAAATAGATAATTGGAATTCACCAAAATTAAAAACTTCTGTGCATTTAAAGATATCATCAAAATAGCAAAAAGACAACCTACAGAGTGGGAGAAAATACTTGAGAATCATATATCTGGTAAGAGTTTAGTATGCAGAATATATAAAGAACTCTTACAACTCAACCAAATAATCCAATTAAAACATGGCAAAGCACTTTAATAGACATTTCTCCAAAGATGATATACAAATGACCAACAAAAACCTGAAAAGATGTTCAATATTACTAGTCATTAAGGAAATGCAAATAAAAACCAAATGAGATACCACTTCATACCAACCGGGATGGCTATTATCAAAAAAATGGAAAAATATTGGTGAGGATGTGGAAAAATTGGAGTTGTATACTGCTGGTGCAAAAGTAAAATGGTACAACTGGCTAGTATGAAAAATAGTTTGGCAGTTCCTAAACAGATAAACATAGAATTACCATATGACCAAGCAGTTCAATTCCTAGGTATATACCCAAAAGAACTAAAAACAGGTTCTCAAACAAATATATATATACACACACACATGTTCATAGCAGCACTATTCACAATAGCAAAAAGGTGGGAACAAGCCAAATGTCCATCAACAGATGGATAAACAAAATGTACTATATACATACAATGGAATACTATTCAGTCATAAAAAGAAATGAAGTACTGATACATGCTACAACATTAATGAACCATGAAAACATTATGCTAAGTGAATGAAGCTGACACAAAAGGTCACATACTATATGATTCTATTTATATGAAATATCCAGAATAGGGAAATCCATAGAAATAAAAAGTAGACTATGGTGACCAGCAGCTGGAGGAGGGAATAATGAGGAATAGCTTCTTAATGAGTACAGGCTTTCCTTTTAGGGTAATGAAGGACAAAATTTGTTTCTATTGGAAGCAGATAGAGGTAGTTATTGTACAAGATTGCGAATGTACTCAATGCCATTGAACTGTTCATTTTGAAATAGTTAATTTTTACATTATGTGAATCTCATTTAAAAAAACCAGAGTTATAAGTTGAATTGTGTCCTCCAAAAAGATATGTTGAAGTTCTAATCTCTAGAACCTGTGAATGTGACCTTATTTGGAAAAAGCGTCTTTTGCAGATATAATCAAGTTAAGATGAGGTCATGGGGGGCTTAATCCAATACAACTGGTGTCCTTAGAAGAAGAGACACAGACACACAGCAGGAGAGCGCCACGTGATGACAGAGACAGATTGGAGTGACATGTCTACAAGCCAAGGAATGCCGAGGATTGCTGGCAACACCCGATGCTAAGAGGAGGGCATGGCACAGATTCTTCCCTGGAGCCTTCGGAGAAAGGATGGCCTTTCAGAGATTTCAGACCTCTAGCCAGAACTGAGAGAGAATAAATTACTGTTGTTTTATACCACCCAGTCTGTGGTACTTCACGGCAGCCCTAGGAAACTGAAACACCGTGGAGAAAACAAGGTAGGTAGTAGACCCAGACAAGAAAGTAAGTATAAGTATGTGAAACAACTAGACTATGAGGAGAGCTCAGACATGAAATTCAGAGCACCTCTAGGGGAAGAACTAGAGGGGATTATTCCAACCTTGCAACTTAAGACAGCAACAAGATTTCCTGAAAGAAAAAGGGTTGCAGGTATTCATTTATTTAATAGGCAATTAATAAATATTGCCTATAGATTTTTTTTAAGGACCTCTGCTAATTATGAGGTTTTATTAGACAAGGTTTCCTCAAAATGCTAAGTTCACAATTTGATAGTATAGCAAAGCTAGGTCACATGTGACCAAGGAAACCTGGGTGATGAAAATTAAATGCTACCAGTGTGCAGGTTAGGGGGTTACTTCTGGCCAAAGTGGTCTGAAATGGCATTATGGAGTCTGGGCACTTAAGATTTGGCAGACTTTTAAAAGGAATGAATCCCCACAACAAGAGCAGTGCCCAGTTTACAGAGGAAATACAATTAATATTTGTTGAGCAATACTGAATGAGTCAGGAAAGAAAATTCCATAAATGTAGTTTTTATGTTAGGGATTACTGATATCTGGCTGGAAAAGTAGGTTGGAATCAAATTATATAAACAGTCTGGGCTATCTTTGAAATATGTGACATCAAGAACAAGAGTGAGCCTTGGGAAGTGGGGAGGTTGGATAATCACTTTATTCTTTTTCTGACTTTTAATCTAGTAAATGATAGTGGATTCACTGAAGACTGTCATAACATATGAGTCACACAGCTTTATCACCTCAATAAAGAAAGTTTACTTCCACAGATGTCTCAGAGAATTATAAAATAAGTGGATGATGATGTTCACATCTTTGTTTTACAATTGGAAATTGTAAATCCAAGAAGCCATTAATATAACTTATAAAACACATGCGATCTCAAGTGTCTTAATTGAAAAAGGAGCCTGGTTCTGTTAAGAAAGCCAAGAATATTACTTCAAGTGGACCTATGACCTTAATGACTTTAACTAAGGTAGAATACCTTATTTTCAACTAACGATTAGTCTCTGAAATGGAAGAAAGATTTTGATTAGAAATTTGTTAATGATTTTTTTCTCTTCTTTGAAGGTGCTATAAACAAAATTTGAATATAGATGCTAGAAACAAAAATAGAAAATAGGTTAGAGCTTGACCTAGGATAATATCCCATAGCATAGAGAAGGGGAAGATATGAATACATGGAAGGAGAAACAGTAGGTTTTGGTGGAATAAATAAAAATGAACCAAAGATGGTGGGATATTATGTTAATAATGAAGAACAATAGAAAGGGATGACAATTTGAGAAAGTACATGCAGCAATCCCTTTAGTTTCATAGAATGAAGAAGACATTGGGTCTAAAAAGTCAGATATCCACGTTGCCTCCTCCTTCTAAGACCCACACCTTCTTGGTCTGACCCATTCCTAACTTGGTGAGGAAGTAGTATCAGCTTCCTATAAGGATTGCTAGATATAGTATACACACGACTACCCTAAGTCCTAAGCCAAATAAAGAAGTTAAACAGCAACATTCCTGAGACCTGGATCTGAATGTAAACACAGGTCCCCAAAGTGGCACTGTGTGTTTTTCATGATCAGAGTATGTATCTGCTGTTGGCTCAGTTCCTACCTCCAGGCAGAGAAATAACAAGGAAAATGTTAGTGAACTACAGGAGAAGCAGCAATATAGATGGAGCCAGAAATGTGGTATGTGTTGCCACTAGGTTCATGACTCTTTTCTCACAGTAGAAAATATACTGAATTTTATGGCTAAAAGGTCCCCAAACCTTCCCAAAGTGAAGCTCAGGGTTCCAGAGACAGTTACCAAGAGAGCAGCGTCCCTTTGTATCTGTAGAGTGTTATAACTTTGTTCCAGAACACTTCTATGTGTGAGGTGAGTGATTCCTACACAATTTTATACATTTATTTTAAAGACAAGAAAACCGAGGTCAGCAAGGCTATGCAACCTGACAAGGATCAAACTATAATCATTTTGGTAGAACCACATGGAATCTTCCAATTCCAGTCCAGTGCTTATTGCTAACTCACTACTTCCCTAGACTGATATTCTATGTTCCGCTATGTAATTTATTTGAAACTGCCTACAAAATTTATTCTTATTTGCTCATTAAATGGGTTCAAACAATGTACGAACAGAGAAAGACAATGTATACACAGTCAGGATTTTAAATGGTACCAATTTCCTTATACATTTCATTCCATCATTCATTCAACAAATATTTATTGAGGCTCAGCTATGTTTCAGGCACGGCTAGGTGCTGGGAATACAAAATCAAATAAAATATAATCATTACTCTCAAAGTGTACCATAGTGGTTCTCCAGAAATACATTTTGTCCAAAATAAAAAATGCCTGCAGTCGAAATCAAATTTATGGCTGCCAAAGATGCCGAGATCAAAACAAATTAAAAAGAATCTGTACTATCTTACAGTAATAAGATATTAAGATCTAAAAAAAAAAGTATGCTCAGATGCTGCCTTCCAAATAAATGTTTAGGGAACTATGTGAATTGCTACAAAACACTGGGCTGAAAAGATCTGGGAGTAGAGCCCAAACAATTACTATTTGCAAAGAAAGGTAATACTTAGACATGAAAAAGAGGAGAGAGGAAAAAATTTTAGAGGCATTAAAAACTGCTCTCACAGTGATTCCCAGCCTCAATGAACAGATGCACCAAGATAAGCCTCAACAATTTCCCTACTTGGTTTCAAACACATATTCCGTCCAAAGAGTCAAAAACTAACTTTGTTTCTACGATGGGTAAAGAGACCCTTAAAAAACCACCAAAACTAAAAGTTAACTCCTTAAAATATAACAAAATCTAGGAATTATAAATATGACAAACTTATCATAGCACTATTCCAGAATACAACCTTACTCTCAAAATCATTGTCTTTCTTACAATCTTCTAAAATCCCAGAGGCTTATAAAGACTTCTACTAACAAGTCAAAACAAATGCTAGGCAACTTTTGCCTTTGTCCTTGAAAAGATACTATTACTCTCTTTGCACCATGAGTGTTTCTGAATAGGAAGTAGAGTGTTTTGGCACCACTAGCGAAGGTGGTGTGAACATGCCAGAAATTGATTATCAGAGTATACTTGCAGGAGGATGAAATATACCAGCACAATTTCATGAGGATTTAATTTAACCTGCCTGGATGTCTGTGGAGCTGCCAATGTTTTTTATGAGACTGGGTGACATGGGAAATAAGTGCTCCTTCAGGCTTAGAGGAAGAACCTTGAATTTCAAAAAATCAGGGATGAAATCTTCCTGTTACTCACTAGCTGTCTGACCTCAGAAAGGTTTCTTCTCTGGTTTACTTCCTTCATGTATTAAAAAGGAACAAAAATATTATCTGCCCTTGGGATTTTGTAGGCTTTTATATGAGGATCAGAAAAATGAGATGACAATGCACTGTTGTATAGATATATGTAATTATCATTATTTGACCTTTATCCTGATGATCTACCACGACACCCTAGTTGATGGGCAGCTAACCGGACTTTAGAGAGGTTTATTCACTCATACCTCAATCTGACTGAGCATCCCAGAAGGCATGGGGTTAGCATGAACAGCCCCTTGTACTTCCACTTAAAGAGTTGGCTGTGGGGCTAGCAGCTCAGACGGGGAAGAGGAGGCAAGGGATGAAATATGCATCTGGCAGTTCTGGTAATTTTTTCTCTGATTACATTATTTGTATGGTGCAATGCAGTTCAGGATTGTTGCATACAGGTTTTTCCTTGCAAAATGGTCAATTTTGAGAACTGCCCAAAGGTGTGAGTAGAAACTAAAATTGGCCTTAGCAGCTGTATTACTCAGGCACAAGGCTGCATCTTTCAGGAAAAGGTACTTTCCCCCTAATTATCTGTCTAGAAGGGGCCGTCTTTTTCTTATTTGCACAAAGGTGTCCTAAAGGCTATTTGAGGTTTTGGTCAAATATATGAGACTTTCAGCCATCAAGCCTCCCCATTAGGGAGAGGGAAGAGGAAATGTATATTCAAATAAGGTATTTGGAAAATATTTTTAACAATTAATGAGGTTGTTAAACAGTTTGAGAAAGGAGGATAATGGAGGCTGAGCAAAGAGGTAGATAGAACTGTGGTCTCTCTTAGATAGTAGAACATATTAGCAAGCTATAATGATTAAAACAGGTGTGATGCTATTGAATGAAAGGCAGAGCAGTGGAACAGCAGAAAAAATTCAGAGACAGACCCAAACACAAATAAGAAATTAGAATATAATAAAAGTAGAATATTAACAGGCAAAAGATAGATTATTCAATAAAGAAGAACTGAGAGGGCATTAGGATAACTGGGAAGCCATTTGTTTTATACATATATGGGGATAGGTATATGTATGGATTTGTACCTCATGCAATTAAATCAAAATAAACTCCAGATGAATCATACACTTACATGTTAAAAACAAAAGCATACTTTCACTGGAGAAAAACATAAAAAAATGTCTTGGGATGGAGAATGTCTTCCTTAGTCTGATACAAAGGTCATAAAAGATTGATAAATTCAATTATATGAAAAATAAAAATGTCTGCATAGCAGAAACTACCATAAAGCAAAGTAATTCAAGAAATGAGAAAAATATTCATTAATTAAAGGCTATTCACTAAAGATTAAGATAGTTCCTACAAATCATTAAGAAAAAGACCACTAACTGAGGAAAAAGACAGGATAAAAGTAAGTTCGTAGAAATATAAATGACTCTTAAGCATATAAGGGCATGCCAACCTCACTAATAACAAACAATAGAAAATGAAAGTACATTGAGAAGCCATATATCTGTTAAAAAATAATAATTTGTAATTTAAAATCCTAAGAAAATTCCAGGCCCAGATGATTTCTCTGGTGAATGCTATCAAACATTGAAGAAATAATATAAATCTTACACAAATTTTCAGAAAATAAAGGAGGGAACACTTCCCAAGACATTTTATGACATTATATAATCCTGATGTCAAAATCATACAAAGACATTATGAGCACAGAAATTTAGAGACCAGTGTTACTAACAACATAGACACAAGTATCTCTAAAAAATATGAACAAACTAACAATATATTCTTGGGAGTTTGTCCTAAGATTAACATTTGAAAACTGATCAAAGTAATTCACTATACTAACAGAATAAAAAAGAAATCCCATATAATTGTCTATATTTGTAGAGAAGCATTTAACAAAATTTAGCACCCAAACTTGATAAAAACTCTTAGCAAACCAGGAATAAATGGGAACTTCCTCAGCCTGGTAGGAGTTTATGAAAAGCCCACAGCTAACATAATTCTTAATGGTAAAATATTAAACACTTTTCCCCTAAGATTGGAAATAAATCAAAGCTATAGTCACTCACACTACTTCTATTCAACACTGTATTGGAGGTCTTAGCTAGTGCAATAAGGTAAGAAAAACAAAAGACCTAAAGTTTGGAAAGAAAGAGTAAATGTATTTCTATTCACAAATAACCTGAATGCATATGTAGAAAACATTACAAACAATTACCAGCACTAATAAATGAATTTATCAAGGTTTCAGGACACAAGGTCAAGATACAAAAATCAACTGTATTTCTAGTAGCAAACAATTAGAAAATGGAATTCAAAAAATAACTTCACTTACGATAACACCAGAAAAACATAAAATACCTAGAAATAAATTTAACAAAAGACCTGCAAGATGCCCATGCTGAAATTTATAAAACAATGCTGAAAGTAAAGACCTTAAAAAAAAAAAAAAGTTAAACCATGTTCATGTCTAGAAACATATAAAAAAGGCTGAGGAACTGCCCTAGATTAAAGGAAACTAAAGAGATATGACAACTAAACATAAGGTGGGATCCTGGTTTGGGTCTTAGACTAGAGGGAAAAAAAGTCCATAAAGAGCATTAAGGAGACGATTGACAAAATTTGAATGTGAATATGGACTGTATATTATAGAATTGTATTACTGTTAAATGTTCTGATTTTAATCACTGTATAGTAGTTATGCAGTAAAATGCCTAAAAGGTCAAATAATCAGTATTAATAATTAACACCCATGCAAGTTGGATTTCTATCAATTAACAAGGTCATCTTTCTGCTTCTGGAAACTGTAAAAAAGCAGCACATGCCAGCCATCTGCTGTTATCCAGCATTTGTTGCAGGGCAGATGACAATTACATATAGGCTCACACTGGGATACAAAATGGCCATCCAACTAATTATTCCTTCTTAAGCTCCAGGATGGAAAATCAAATAGCTCAGGAGTTAGTATGAGCTTTAGTTTTTACTTTTTTCTCCCTCTAAAAACAAAATAATAGAGTAAGGATGGATGAAATGATACACCGGGATTCCTACACCCCTCCCCTGCCCACATTTTAAAGACAGGGAAGCAGGTGACAGTATATAAATCGAGGGTTGGCAAACTAGAGCTTATGGGACACATTAGGCCTGCAGTGTGTCTCTGTACAGCCTGTGACAGAAGAATCATTTTTACATTTTTAAAAGGTAATATATAAAAAAGAGCCACATCAGGCTTGAGACTGTTATCCTTAGAAACAGCTGCTTGCAAGGCTGGCCCTTGACTGGTGTCTGAAAACTTGGATTTCAGAGGAGTTTCTACCATTCCCTAAAACTGATTAAGAGTAGCTCATTTGCATAAACTATACAAATAAAGTGGTTTATGCTGAACACTTCTTTCCCTCTGGGCATCTGGAATTTTGGTATGTGCTAGACAGAGTATGCCTATGTGACCAGCTCCCAATAAAAACCTTGGACACTGAGTCTCTAATGAGCTTCCCTGGCAGACATTTCATACATGTTGTCAGAATGCGATTCTGGAGGAATTAAGCACATGTCCTGTGTGACTTCACTGTGAAAAGGCTCTTACAAGTTTTTGCTTGGTTTCCTCCATTTTGTCCCATGCACCTTTTCCTTTTGTTGATTTTGCTTTGGAAGTTGCTATGGGTGAGACAGTGAGTGAGCAGCGAATAATGTGAAGATCTAGGACATCACTTCATGCTATTGTAGACTTTATAAAATAAACACTGTATACTTAGGCTACACTGAATTTGGAAAAAAAATAGTTCTCTTCACTAATAAATTAACCTTGGCTTCCTATAACTTTCTTTATAAACTTTTTTTTAACTTTTTGACTTTTCTATTTAACACTTAGCTTAAAACACCTTTTATAGCTGTACAAAAATATTTTCTTCCTTTATATCCTTATTCTATTAGCTATTTTTGAAATTTTTAATTTTTCGTCTACTTTTTAAACTTTGTTTAAAATCATATGTGCTGTACTTTTATATGACTGGCAGTGCAGGAGGTTTGTTTACACCAGCATCACCACAAACACATGAGTAATACATCGCACGATGATATCAGCAGGCAACAGGAACTTTTCCACTCCATCGTATAATCTTACGGGACCACAATTGTATAGGCGGTCTCTCATTGATTGAAACGTTGTTATGCAGTGCATGACTGTATTTTAAACATTCAGAAAGTAAGCAGAGCACGTACATACCCATGTACCCAACCATCCACCTTCATCAAATTCTAAAATTTGTCACACTTGTTTCATATTTTTTTCGTTCTAAATAAGTAAAGCATTACAGACACAGTTGAGGCCCCCCACCTCCATAAATGCTAACTCTTACCCAATCCTCCTTCTTCAGAGATAAATAATATCCTGAACCTGTTATCAGTCTTGGGCATGTTTTTATACCCTTCATTTTATACATGTATCCATATAAACTATGATGTCACTTTGCATGTTTTCGAACTACATAAACGATATCATATTTTATGCATGGTACT
>NW_012155284.1:9954164-9957794 GCF_000956105.1 Propithecus coquereli | reverse complement strand
AAATCTAGCTTCTCTTATCAGTGAGACTGAGAAACACAGAATTTTATATATGGAAAGTGCCCTGGGGGGCATCCAAGATCATTTGCTCATTTAGGACACTGATGTCCAGAGAGTTCACTAACTGGTTCAAAGTTACTGATCAAAGTGGGGACTAAACTGGTCCTGAAGTCCAGACCACCTCTTTCCTCCCATCCTGACTCCTTCAGACTCTTCTCAGCACTTCCCCCCATCCCCAAGATAATGCATCTTTATCCTTGAGTCTCTTTGTATGTTTACGTTTTCTCTGGGTTTAATTAATTCTATGTCACTTTGTTATGAGGTATTTAAGTATTCATTGAGTCTTATCTTCTGGTTTATTATCGAGACTACCTTAGGAAAAAGAACTGGCAAAAAGAGACACACTGGTCTAGCTGATGAGCCTCTGAACTTGACGTCAGGACTTCCTCCACAGCTGGAGCTTAGACTTGTCACATGGCTCTAAGGAAATCTCTTAGTCTATCCAGGCCTCAATTTCCCAGATCCTGAAAGTTGGCAGGACTTCAGAGGTCACCTAGTCTAAAATTTCCAGCTGGTGCCAGGACACCAGGAAGATCTAACGGGTATGTTTTGGGAGTTGTTCTTTCTCCAAAGATCTGTGGCCAGTTTCTCTCAAACAGTCCAAATATGGTCTGTAGGCAAATATATGATGCAGCAAACTTAGAAACATGTACGTGTATAATGAAAAGGCAAAAGAAAAACTCATCCTCTGGCTGCCTTTGAAATTTGTTTCCAATTCAATAATTCTATCCATGTACAAGCCATTTTCCCATTAACTGAAATTTAATTTTCAGTTCATTTTTGATCCTCCTTGTTTTCTATCTTTACATTCAACCTGTCATTAATCCTGTTGATTGATTTTTCCCCTCTTTTTCTCTTCATTTCCACTGTCAACTACCATAAAACAGGCCTTTTATCATTATATGTATAGACAATTTCCTTTCCAACATTTACGTTTTAGTCAAAAATTTGTCTTGTTATTAATCTTCCTGGAATACTTTTATTATGATATATACTTTTTAAGTATCTACTGATGATTATCTTAAGGATCTTTTAAAAAATATTTTTTGAATAAGTAATATACATCCATGATATAAAATTCAAAAGGTACAAGAGAGAATTTAGTGAAAAATCACAAGGTTTCTGCTCCAAAAGAAACCAATGTTACCAGTTTTTGTGGTAACATCCTATGCACATACATACAGACACATTTTACATACATACACATGAATCAATGTATACATATCACACACACACGAATCAGTGGTTATATAACAAAGTTCTACACTTGTTTTTTTCATTTAATACATTTAATAACTTATTCCACATGAAATACAAACACAAATAAAGCTGTCTCATTTCTTTCAATCACTGCACAGTACTCCACTGTATGGCTACAGAATAATTAATTTAACCAGGCCTCTACTGATGGACATAATCTTTTACCTTTTGCAATGGATATTTTTTGCATGTATGCAAGTTATCTATCAGGAGGTTAAATTCCTAGAGGTGAAATCATTGGGTCAGAGGGTATACGCGTTTGTAATTTTGATGGATGTTGCCAAAGTTCTCTCTATAGAAGTTGTATCAATTTGTGTATCTACTAGCAATGTGTGATAATGTCAGATTTAAAAATCTTCCTTCTCTCTTGCCAGCATTCTACCCCTCTATAATTTGCCTACCTTATTTCTCACTACTCCCCAACAGCCCTAGTCTCTCTGGTTAGGGCAGTTTCCATAAAGCCAGTCTCACCCATCTTGCTAACCTCTACTGCTTGTTCCATCTTGAACACTTGCCCGTTTCCTCTACTCATCCAATCTTCAAGGCCATCTCAAGTTCTACCTCTTTTATAAATGTTTGTTGATAATGACATCAATCCTTCTTCCTGCTCAAAGCATATTTTCTCTAATATTTGTATTTTGTTACATAGTCAATTTACCTATTTATTATATCCTGGATTTGTGTTGATTTTGAATTGTTTAACATATCTAATTATCCCCAACCAATTTATAATCTTTTTGACTTTAGGGATTATATCATATCCTTCCTTTGAATATACCAGTTTTAGTGAATTAAAAAATACTCTTGGTTGCACACAGTTGCTCATGCAGCACTTTGGGAGGCCGATGTGGGAGGATCACTTGAAGCCAGGAGTTCAAGACCAGCCTGAACAACACAGTGACACTTCGTCTCTACAAAAAATAGAAAAATTGTAATAGGTGGGTGTGGTGGCACGTGCCTATAGTCCCAGTGACTTGGGAGGCTGAGGCAAGAAGATCGCTTTAGCCTAGGGGTTTGAGGTTGCAGTGAGCAATTATAATGCCACCGCACTCCAGCCTGGGCAACAGAACAAGAGTGTGTCTCAAAAAAAAAAAAAAAAAAAACTGTTAAATTTCCAAATGAATTATTTCATTTCTCATAGGGTACAAATTCATTAAATTTAGTGTTGACGCAATTACTTTTAGAAGATTCTTGTGGCAACACAACTAAGCACTTGTAAGATCTAGTGTTTGCTATTGCTTTCTTTCCTTTTACCTCGCTGGTTGGCACCGTCACACTGATTTATCTCAAAAATCACTAGGAGAGATCTGACTGGCTCAACATCAGTTTTAAACTCACCTCAGTGAATGCAGTTAGAGGTGGTCACTATGCATATCTGGAATTTATATTGTACTTTAATCAGAGCCTACAGAAGAAAAAAAAGTCCATCACCCATTTTCCATTATCCATTTGCTGGTGATGCAGTGTTAGGTTCAGGGGCAATGGAAAAGGCAGGGGCTAAGAGCCGAGCCCCTCTCCTGCTTACTGCTCTCATACAAAATAAGGCCACATCTTTCATGATCCCAAGGAAGAGCCCTGAAGTTTTCCAGGCACTAGAAACAAATTCTGCCCTCTCAATACACTTTTAGAACTGGGTAACATAACAGTCAAGGTTTTGTTTTGTGAAAGATAAATTTTTAATAAATTTTCTAATTTCCTTATTTTTTCCTATTTTTTTATTTTGAAGAAATTTTAAACCCACAGAATACTTGCAAGAATAACAAAATAAACCATTTGAGAATTGTTAACATTTTTAAATTTCAGGCCTAAATATTGTAGTATGTATCTCCTGAGAATAAGGACAACCTCCTATGTAACCACAAAACTATGATAAGACCCAAGAAACTTAACATTAATACTACTATTTAAAATAATCTCTATGCAAATATTCTCAATTATACCACTTATATCCTTTTTAGCTTTGTTTTCCATCTAGAATTAAATCAAGAATCATGCATTACATTCAGTTGTCATCACTATAGTCTCCTTGCTTGTAGACTATTTCTTTAATCTATTTTACCTTTCATGACGTTGACTTTTTTGAAGAGTTCAGGTCAATTGTGTTACAAAGCAGGATATTCCTCAATTTTTTAGATGATTAGATTAGAGTTAAACATTTTGGGCAGGAATATCAGGTAGGTGGTATTAGTTCCTTCTCGGTATCGCATCAAAAGGAACATGATGCCTGTTTTTCTCATTATTGGGGACCAATTTATTTCTTAAGCTTTATAATTCTTTTTTAGTCTACTTTGCATCTTTAACACAATTATTTAG
>NW_012155284.1:9951071-9954114 GCF_000956105.1 Propithecus coquereli | reverse complement strand
ATTTTCAAAGGCACTATTTTAACACTCATTTTATGAGCAAGGAAACAGAGACAGAGGCTGTAGGTAACAAAATCATACAGCTAACAGATGGCACATCTGCGATTCAAATCCAGGCACTGTGGCTCCAGAGTTCACATTCTTACTATACCATACTGCTGTTCTAGTAAGAAAAAGTAAGAAACATATATTTTTGATTAGTCAAAAGACAAAACAAACTAAGTAAGCACCCCTGAATAGCTACAATGAAAATTTATAGATGGATCAGAGAGCTCACATTCTAATAGTGAAAATCAGGATAAATTTATGGATGTAGCACAATTTGGGACAGACCTTAAAACACAGGTTGTAGTCTATCAGAAGGAGACCAGGGGAGGAAACAGCAGAGGCACAGATAAGAAAGTAGAGGGCACATTCAGAGAACAGCAGTCCATTCTGGCTGGAGTTTGGAAAGCACTGTGTAAGTAAGTGTGTCACATGTGTTAAGTGCTATTACCTGCCATCAACTCAGCAAATGGAGCACTATAATAATCTATATGTATGACATGCACGAAGTTCTCATTTTAACAAATAATTTCAGTGTTATTCCTATCAAAACTCTGCCAGGGCTTTTACCAATGAAGGCTATTAATGAATGTGAGTTTCACTTCTTAGTAGTGTCTATCACTGAGCTATGTTAACAGCCAGTGCATAATAAATACAATGTTCATGTGCTGTAATGGTCTGGAGTTGGAAGACCTGGTGTTAAGTCCCAGCCCTGCCTATTACTAGCTATGAAATGGTGATATCATTTGTCTTAAAATTAGCATTGCTATTAAAAAGAACAGAATAGACCTCAAAATACAAAATCTGCCTGGTCGAAACAAACATAACTGGAAATCTACCTTGAAAATAAAAGCAGCCAGGCCAGGCATGGTGGCTCACACCTGTAATCCTGGCACTCTGGGAGGCCAAGGCGGGAGGATCACTTGAACTCAGGAGTTCGAGACCAGCCTGAGCAAGAGCAAGACCCCAACTCTACTAAAAATAGAAAAATTGGCTGGGTATCATGGTGCAAGCCTGTAGTCCCAGCTATTCAGGAGGCTGAGGCAGGAGGACTGCTTGAGCCCAGGAGTTTGAGGTTGCTGTGAGCTAGGCTGAGTGAGACTCTGTCTCAAAGAAAAAAAAAAAGAAAAGAAAAGAAAAGAAAAGCAGCCAAGACCACTAAAGAGAATGCACATCAAATACTTCTAGCTCCTCAAATGTCCTCTTGCCCAGACACACGGCATCTGGAAATACTCAGGAATTTATATGTCTTTGGCCTCAAACATCATGATGCAATCAACTGAAACTTCTGTTCCCATAAATCTCTCCTTGAAGCTTCTGTTTATCTACTCAGCTCTGCCTTAAATATTGTACTAGTTCCTGAAAAGATTTCTTAATTATCTTCAAATTGTCTTACAAGTAAAACCCTACTGAAGTGGGGTTTATATAATAAATGTAAGACTATGTTTTAGTTATACCTTTCTCTCTACCTTATAGCTGTAATTCCTGGTACCCTGATTATGACTTCACAATTACAAAAATTACCAGTAGAAGGATTTTTCAATCAAAGGACTCTATACTGTGGAAAAAAGAACTTGGGTTAGATATTATTATGAGAAATTTTAGGAGTTTTTAAAGGTTTAATCCGCAAAGGATTCTGTAGCTATTAGAAAAGATTTACTTTAGCCTTCTCTTTTTAAATCCCATGTATATGCAAGGCATCAAAAATATGTGCTTTGCGGGCCTTTCAGGAAAATGTCAAATACAAATGACACAAAAATTAGTTCCCTGGAAAATAGGGTAAATACCCAACTTCTCATACCATGAACTTCACTAAAGCTATTTACAAATAAGACAGTAAATAAAGTCCTGAATCAAGAAGAGATTAAGAGATCTCCTACCCTTTCTGTTGTTAATGTTACATCTATTAATTTTTCTTTTGATATTCACAGTTAAGGTGGCTGTAACTTCAATTCCACTGTTAAGTGACTAAAGCTCTGTGGGAGAAACTAAACAAAAACCAGAACCTCATGCTTTCAAAGTCTGAGGCTTCTGGTGATAAAATCTAGCTTCTCTTATCAGTGAGACTGAGAAACACAGAATTTTATATATGGAAAGTGCCCTGGGGGGCATCCAAGATCATTTGCTCATTTAGGACACTGATGTCCAGAGAGTTCACTAACTGGTTCAAAGTTACAGATCAAAGTGGGGACTAAACTGGTCCTGAAGTCCAGACCACCTCTTTCCTCCCATCCTGACTCCTTCAGACTCTTCTCAGCACTTCCCCCCATCCCCAAGATAATGCATCTTTATCCTTGAGTCTCTTTGTATGTTTACGTTTTCTCTGGGTTTAATTAATTCTATGTCACTTTGTTATGAGGTATTTAAGTATTCATTGAGTCTTATCTTCTGGTTTATTATCGAGACTACCTTAGGAAAAAGAACTGGCAAAAAGAGACACACTGGTCTAGCTGATGAGCCTCTGAACTTGACGTCAGGACTTCCTCCACAGCTGGAGCTTAGACTTGTCACATGGCTCTAAGGAAATCTCTTAGTCTATCCAGGCCTCAATTTCCCAGATCCTGAAAGTTGGCAGGACTTCAGAGGTCACCTAGTCTAAAATTTCCAGCTGGTGCCAGGACACCAGGAAGATCTAACGGGTATGTTTTGGGAGTTGTTCTTTCTCCAAAGATCTGTGGCCAGTTTCTCTCAAACAGTCCAAATATGGTCTGTAGGCAAATATATGATGCAGCAAACTTAGAAACATGTACGTGTATAATGAAAAGGCAAAAGAAAAACTCATCCTCTGGCTGCCTTTGAAATTTGTTTCCAATTCAATAATTCTATCCATGTACAAGCCATTTTCCCATTAACTGAAATTTAATTTTCAGTTCATTTTTGATCCTCCTTGTTTTCTATCTTTACATTCAACCTGTCATTAATCCTGTTGATTGATTTTTCCCCTCTTTTTCTCTTCATTTCCACTGTCAACTACCATAAAACAGGCCTTTTATCATTATAT
>NW_012155284.1:9949534-9950921 GCF_000956105.1 Propithecus coquereli | reverse complement strand
TATAGACCCATTTCTGGTTTCTCTCTAATCTGTTCCACTGGTCTGTTAAGTCTAAGCCAATATCTCATTTTTATTTATTGTAGTTTTCTAATAAGTCTTGCTACCTATCTGGTAGACCAATCACTTCATCTTAGTCTTCTTAAAACTATCTTAGTTATTCTTGGCCCTTTACTCTTTCGTTTGAATTTTAGGATCATCTTCTCAGGTTCCACAAAAAATTATGCTGTGATTTTGGGTGGAATTGCATTGAATTTATAGATGAAATTTGAATTACTGTCAAATAGTTTAAAACAAATAAAATGGAAAGATATAGGAAAAAGTGTGGTAGCAAACACACTAAAAAGCAAGTTATTTTTCTTCTATGAGTTTTTTTTAAAAAAGAATAAGTACATAATTACTAGTATCATAAGAAATGATTTTAAAAATATGGAAAAATTTATATATTTGATTCTAACATGTAAGGCCACAGCAGCGCAGATTTCCATATAACAATGTGCTACATAAATAGAAAGTTTTAGTTCTACAGCTAGAAAAAAAAAATCAATAAAAATAAAATAGTGAAGAATGCTGACAACTTTAAACAGCTTTAGCCATTCTGGGTTGCTCTTGTTCACTGCAGATATCAGAGCTAAAATCACTGGAAGTAGTCCCTCAATTTCTACTGTTTACACACTCCCAGCCCTCAGAATAAAACTCTCTTTTTGTGTCCAATCTGCATTTTGATTATTCAGTCAATTACATCTTATCAGAGATCAGTTTTGGTGTAGGTTTTTCCTAACTGGGAATCACTTTCTGGAGGCTTCTCTCTTTCTCCAGACAGTAAGCAGATGACTTTCTGCTGCCCCCTTCTGGTTTGTGGCTGCTGTATGCTTAGCAATATGGATATATGTACGAGAGCTTTGATTACTTGTCTTTGAGGGTCAGGAAGCTTCCCCCAAAATGTGATATCCCTTCTATCTGGCTGTTGAACTACTAGTGTTTATACGCATTTGTTTCTCCCCATTTCTGAGCCCTGAAGACACTTGTATCTTGAAGCCTTTGGGGTGGGGGTGGTGAAGAGGGTTGGGAAATAATGGTCTTAAAAATCTAAACTGGAATTCAAAATACATTTTCCTTAAAGTGAGAAGTATGGAGAAAAATTGTCCCTGCTCTTTAAGATGTTATAATCTAGTTTAGTTAACATTAAAGTTAAAATTTATTGAGCACTGACCTTCTTTGTCCCAAGACTGTTCTAAGACCATTACAAGGTATTAATTTCTTGGAGTCTCATAACTACCCTAAGGTACAGGCACTATTTTATTTATTTATTATTACCTCCAGATAAAGCATTATCTGCTTGTGGCCATTAAGCCATCACTTTGGAAGAAATGACATTACTGGCTTTTCC
>NW_012155284.1:9926104-9934179 GCF_000956105.1 Propithecus coquereli | reverse complement strand
AAAAAAAAAAAAAAGAATGAACTATCTCCCAGGCCTGTGGTCAGGATCAGCAAATAAGAACTAACTAAAACACTTAACAATATTAAAGTATGGAAGTGTTACTAACAAATGCTCTAAGTCACTTATCTCCCCTTGGGTTCTTACTCTTTTCTTAATAATGTTCAAGCGTAATGAGAATTGGCAATGTGCTAACAGAAAAATCTAAGATTACCTTTTATTGCTGAGAAACACAATCTCAATGCCCTCAAATTACTACTGTGTAAATTCATGTATGCTGTTTCGTCCTGATAAACTTCCCTTCTCCTTATACGCAGAAATGCATTCTTACAACATAGGCCTGGGGTGGTGCTCTCGCCTTCCAAGGAACCGTAGGGGGTTTTTTGCTTCATGAAAAATGAAGCTATTTTGGTCCTTCCTTTTTAGCCTGCTGCCAACCCAGGACCTGGAGACATGCAGGCTGCCATCTGCCTCACCCCAGCTGTTCCTGACCTGCCATCCATCTCCAACCAGGGATGCCTGGTATCTGCCAGGTCAGCTTAGCAACTGATGAAAGATGCTTGAGGCCCAGGTACAGCATGGATAAATGTGTTGGTGGCACACAGCCTGCCACACAACCTTAACTTCCTGTCATTACTGGGTGGCACGCCATTCTCCATGACAACAGAGAGAACTACTCTGAGAAAACAGACCTTCCATGGAAGGTCTCTGCAACAATCTTTTCTTATTGTATGACAGTTAATTCACAATTTCCCATTTTTCCTAAAAACCAAAAGGCTACTTTAAAAAATGATATATTCTTGATATACAGAGTATATGTTATATATGTTGGAAATTTCTATCGCTTATCCTTCAGGAATGACTGTTATGTTGCAGATTAAATTATCAGTTCTGATTACTGACACTCTGATAGTAAAAGGAGCAAGTTTAATTTCATGCATCTCTAAAGCACCACAGTCCCGAAATGATTCAAAAGCCTAAATAAGCCTTTAAAAATGCAATCTGCAAACATCCTCAGTGAAGAGGAGGTCACCAAGAGGAAAGAAGGAATTTTTATGTCTTACGTTTGCATTCCATTAATGCAGTAATCAAATATGAATACAGGAGCTGTTAAAGCTTGTTAAAGCCATGAAAATAATAACTTTTACTACTGGCACAATTTTACCAATGACATGCAGTTTCTCTCCTGAAAATGGAGACGGAGAGCCTGCCTCAAGGCTCACTTGTCTGCATCTGGGCAGTGTACACAGACTTCGGGTGGGGCGTGAGGAGGGTCAAGTTCAGAACCACAGACTAGGTGGCCCAGGAAAGATGCTCTCCACAAAATAGTAAAGAAAAAAGTTCCCATTATATAAAACTCTACATAAGTTCACCATAAAATAACACTGATCCCAGGCAGAGAGATCGCAAAAGAAGATCTCTTGTAGAGAAAAAGCTGAGATTATGGTTCTTAAAAAACATTAATAACCAACAGACTAAAGAAATATAAGGGATTTTATCTTGTAATTCTAATTTCCTCCTGGTTCATGCTCTAGTTTCTCTGGCATCTCTTCTGCCTTAGTTTCCTTTAAAGAAATTGTAGCTCCATCTAGGATCCTTAATGAAAAAATCTTGTACTGTGAAAATACTGCCCCACCACTCACATTTGATCCTTCTGGTTTTCCTTCCCTATTCAGGACAGGCAGTGGCTTATACTCACACAGCCTCTATGTTGGGTGTACTCACTCAATCTCTATGTCATAGTCTCTGCATCAGTAAAATAGAGATGCAAATGTAATTCATAGGAATGCTATAAATTTATAGTAAAGCAAAGGTAGGAAGACTCTTTTCTTTCAAATGCCAATGAGAGGGCATGTGGGTAGGAAGTAAAAATTGATCCTCTTCCCAGAAAAATATTTTGCTCAACTGTTTTTAAAATTAACATGGGATATTAAAAACTCTCTTAAGCAAACATAAAAAATAAATGCAGTCAACTTCTTATGCCCACCAATCAGATGATGAGTGAATAGCCCTTTCCAGGTAGCTAATATCTCTAATCGTTCTCTTTCCCACATCACAGAACTTCTCTGCTGCTATTGCAGGGAAATAGCATGGCTTCTTACCTCACCAAGCACTAGGTGACGGCAATACCAAAACAAAGCAGAAATGTTCCTGCCCAGTCCCATCCCAGCACTATAAGAGACAGCATCTCAGGGCCTGTCTGAATTCTTTTATTTCCCTCCACACCTTCTTCCTATTCCTGCAGGGAAACATGGGAGACTGGCTGTATCAAAGTTTTCATTTGGAGGACAGAACACCTAGCAACCATATGCTTGTCTTACTCTATAAGGTCTAAAATAAGAAAAGAAAGTCTTCTTTATAAGAAGAGAAAACAAAGACCTAGAGTACTTCAAAAAGCCAGGAGAAAGAAGTAGGAATAAGCCTAAGACAAAGAACCTATCTTTCAAACAAGATCTCATAGTAGGGTTCTTAACAATTTTTTCGTGTCTTAAACTCTCTGACAGTCTGATAAAGGCATCTCAGAATTTTCAGAATTGGTTTCTCACAACACAAACCAATTATATTGAAATACAATTATCAAGATATTAAGAAATCCTTAAACTATGATAATATATGTGCTGTTTTATTAATGTATGAGACAGTACTAGCTAGATTTAATTACTAATATAATTTCTAAGCAGTGATAAGCATGATTTTTCAAGATATGTGCAATAAATGTAATGTGATATGAAAAATCAATGATTTTTATTAGTGAGAAAGACACGGATGCTGTTAATATTATAGTCATCTGTTGCCTACATTTATAATTGGAGGCAATGCTACATATTACTGAGAGGATGTGAAAATAGACATACAATTTTCTTCTTTTTTTTTTTTTTGAGACAGAGTCTCACTCTGTTGCCCGGGCTAGAGTGCTGTGGTGTCAGCCGAGCTCACAGCAACCTCAAACTCCTGGGATCAAGCAATCCTTCTGCCTCAGCCTCCCAAGTAGCTGGGACTACAGGCATGCACCACCACGCCCGGCTAATTTTTTCTATATATTTTTAGTTGTCCAGCTAATTTCTATTTTTTCAGTAGAGATGGTGTCTCACTCTTACTCAGGCTGGTCTCGAACTCCTGAGCTCAAACGATCTGCCTGCCTTGGCCTCCCAGAGTGCTAGGATTATAGGCGTGAGCCACCGCGCCCGGCCACAATTTTCTTCTTATTCCAGTTTGCAGACTTCAATAAAGCAGCAGCTGGAGGCACAGCTTTTCTGGCAGAAACAGAAGCAGAAGCAAATGACCTGTGGCAGCATGGCCTGTCCTCTCCCTCCTAACTTACTCTTCCTCCAACACATGCCCCTGAGGCCTTCGTGGGAAACCAGCTCCAGGGCTTCTCAGAAGACAGCTTGAAAACCAGTCATAAAAAGGTTGCGCATTTAGCCTGCTAAGAGTATCCATGTAAGACCACACTCATGCCTATTTTCCCAACCTCCTGGCCTAAACTACACATATTGAATGAAGTCCCCAACTCAAGTCCTTCTTATTTCATTTTACTGTATTTATTATTTTATTATAGTTAAGTGTTCTTCATTTGTTATAGCCCCAAGGATGCCTTGTTTTCTTGTTTCTTAGCATTCACATTTTAATTTACTTTGTTTTAACCTTTTTACTGTTTTGATCACCTTTACTCTGGGCTTATTTGCACTTGCGATGTGTAGAGTATTATTAAGTGGGTTCTTTTTTTTTTTTGGTCAACTTACATTGTTTCTGGTATTAACTGTCTTAATTCTCTTCAGTTCACATTTGGCTTAGAACTTCATTTCCCTTTCCTTGGTGTTTCCATTTTTCATTTACAAACAGCAGGGTAAAAGATAATAACCCACAGCTCAAATAAGAGTGTTTGGATATTTGTTCTCCCTCCTGCTGTCTGAATAGCAGTCTTCCCATCTCTCTTTAAAAGATTCCCGGTGCCCTTTAATGTTGAAGACCCTAAACACTTAAACGGTGTACTTCAGGAGATTCAGAGGTTCAAAATCTCTCTTGGAATGATAGGATGATAAGCTGGCAGATGCCAGCAATGCCCCGAACTGCTGGAACTTGGAACTGCTTCCTTGTGCACGTGATGCAGGGCAGAAGCTCAGCCAGCTCTCCACTGATCATTCAAGGTTTCCAAACTTCCTTGGCTCTGGTATTCATATAATCAGTGCAGAGATTTGATCATTAGAAGAGGGGAAGATGTGGCAGCTGTGGCAGAGTGAGAGTTGACCCAATGCAAAAGTCCTGCCATGGGCTTTACTCTTAAAGACAGTGCTGCCTGGGGAATGAGAACTCCTAAAGTCAGGCCTGAAAGAAGCTGTGAGTTGTCTAGAATTCAGAAGTTCCTTCGACATTTCCTCATCCTAGCCCTGTGATTCTAAGTTTACTCTGAGATGTCTAAAGTAATGCCACATGGGGATGTTTGGCATCAACCACAACCACTGAAGATCTAACCAGTGGAAATAGCACAGAGCGGTAAGCCCCTGGTGTCTTCAAGATTAACATCCCTAATTTCAATTACATGAGAGAAATCTCAAGCGTTCATAACTTGTAACTTTTAATTTTGCTGATTCATGTTCTGTATACTAAGGCTGAAAAGCAGGAGTGAGACACTTAGTGAGTGAGCCTAGCCAACCTCCATTATTTAGATGCAGCTTTGTAGAGTTCTACCTAGTCTCACACATACACAACAATCTCACACAACAATCTCATGAAGTCATAAAAACATTTATCTATTTAAAAAAAATAAGCTGAGAAAAAGCAAGCCAATTTTCTTGGTAATGGAAGGGAGGAGAAAGAATAGAACTAAAAAAGTGAAAAATCATAGCTAGAACATTAGTTTTTATTAAAGCAAAGGATGGGATGTCAAATCAAACAGTGGCTCAGATTCAGGATGGCCAGGAGTCCTCTATAACATCTATATGCATACAGGACATAGCAATTTTATGAAACTTTCAGTTATACTCCAGGCCACACAAATCTGAATATCAAGTGAAGAATTAATCATGGAAGGTCTTGGAGCTAGGACTTCAAATTTTCAGTTTTACTTTAATGTCCGAGTTCAGGGACAGTGTCCAACTTATTCATCACTACATGCCCAGCACCTTGGACAGGGCCTAGGCACATAATAGGTTACTCAGTAAATATTTTCCGAATCACTGAAATCAATTATATGCTAGAGAAGTACTTGCACATTTGGGGCATATTTCTTCTAAGACTATGGCACTGTGTCTCTTAAGATGAAAGTCTATTAAAAAGTTTCTATTTAGAAGTTGGAACTATTTTCTGCATTTTGCTATAAACAAAGCAAAAGAATGAGAACAGGCCAGAAGCCACATATACCCTTCACCATAGACAAAAAATTACTACCAAACCAGCCCTAGTCCCAAAGAGCCACTAAAGGAAGGCAGGACTAGCTCTCATCAAGGGATCCATTTATGTTTATCTTAATGAAGTATATAAGAAGGCATTTGGAATTATGATTTCGGGACCTAGAATTTAAACTTGGGACACTATTAAAGGCAATTTTAACTTTACAGTAAATGTTTTTTAAGGTGTGAAATCTAGCCTACTTGAGATTTATATTTAAATAGAAAACACCAAAAAGGTGGTAGCATCTACCCAATTGAGAAATAAAGAAGCCTAATCACTATTTAGCAAAATCAAAGAAAATTGAATAAATTTTCACTAAAATAGAGTAAGCTTTTAAAAATGCACCTAGATTGAAATAACTAAAAATTCTCTTGATCAAAACAAAGCAAGTTCAAATGGAAAACTCTAATATAATGCTTATTGGAAACATTTTAAATTTCAATTGGAGTCTATTTTTAGAACTCAGGAATTGGAACAAATCATAAATCAGATTTTTAAAACAGGAGTCACCATAAAAATGTAACTGTAAGGTACCATTCTAACAGATATTTGATAAGTGAAAAATCAACTAAAAGGATTAATCATAATTTATCTGATCAGTCCTTTATTTAACATGCATTGTTATTCCAGTATTTTGCTACTATAGATAGTGCAGTACCGAACATACTTCTTTGTACATATGAGTTTTGTGAGTCGTTCACAATGTAATTGTTCTCAGCTGAGAGAAAGAATAAAGTAAATGTGGTAATGTAGAAAACATTTTAAAACACAATGTTAACTGAAAATAGATGTCTAATAGTTCATATAAAGTATATTTCCATCTGTACAAGAAAGAGAGAAAAGATATATATATACACACATTATACACACAAGATTGAGTATCCCTAATCCAAAAAGCTCTAAAATCCCAAACATTTTGAGGACTGACATTCTGCTCAAAGCAAATGCTCGTTGAGCATTTCAGATTTTCCAGTTAGGGATGCTCAAACTGTAAGCATAATGCAAATATTCCAAAACCTAAAAAAATCCAAAATTCAAAACATTTCTGGACCCAAGCATTTCATATACGGGATACTCAACTTGTGTGCATGTGTGTGTGCGTGTGTGTGGTGTGTAGGGGGTGTATATAAATAAATCTTCACCAATCAGATTGGCAAAAAAAATTCAAAAATGTGAAAATATCCAACTGTTAGATGAGCTCTAAAATTAGACCTCTCTCATACATTACTGGTGGGAATGAAAACTGGTAAAACCTCAACAGAAAGAAATTTGTCAGAGCTATTAAAACTACAAATGCAGATACTCCTGAGAAGTATGTGCAAAATTACATATGTATAAGGTTATTAACTATAGCATTATATATAATACAAAAAAGGAGAACAATCTAAAGGTCGTTCAATAGGGAACTGGTTTAAATAATATATTCATAGTATGGAATTCGATGTAGTTATAAAAAATGAGGAAGTTTTCTACATACTTACGTGGAAAGATCTCTAAAATTTAAACTTAAAAAGCCGGGTGTTGAACACTATATTTAACATACCACTTTTTCGTGTTAAAAAGGAGTATGAAATGACAGAGTACATAGCCTAATCAAATGGAAAACTTACTTGTAAAGGTAATACTCTGCATGGTCTACTTCTTCTCGAGATGAAATATTGTCCACAAACTAAAAGACAGAAAAAGAAACCCTTGGTTGCATACAAATTATGTCACATCTTTGGGCTAGGGCCTAGGCCACACATTAACCTTGAAAAAGATAGGACACCCATTTTATTGGAACAATGGTCACATGGTATGGCTCCATCCTTGAAACCCCTTTATACAAATGCAAAGAATATACAATGACTTCTCTTTTTCTACATGTAGAATAACCTCGATCAGGAAAACTGAAAGCCAAACATGAACCTTGCCCAGAACCAACAGCGAGCCCCACTGATTATATTTATAAACTAGTCATTTATTTTTCCCTTTATCTTTAAACCATGATATTTTCTCTACGTTTCAAACTCCAAGTACATGAGAACACACAGCTGAAAGGATGAAGACTCTGATGGCTGAACAAATATTCCCCAGAACATAAAAATTTTAATTTAGAGAACTCTGTCTTATAACCATTTTTCCCACTCTAAGTTTTGCTATGGACCACTCAACCTATGATTCCTTTACTAACAAAATCTCCCTTCAAACCATAAAATCTGAGTACGCTCCTAACTACAGCCCAAATAATCAAACAGGAGGGATTATTCCAAGGATAAATTCTAGCCTTAAGTAGAGAATCAGAGGTGAAAAAAAATAGAGGAGACAATGCAGGTTGTGAATATAATTAAAACCTTAAGAAGAGGGAGAGTAGAGTAAAAATGGGCAGACTTTCTAAAAATGTCTGGGACTTATGGATTTGATTTAGAGATCCATTAAGGGGCAGATAAAATGTCTTTCAAACACAGGACTTGAGCTTAAAAACCAGCTCTGATTGTTTGCTGTATGGCACAAGCAGATGGCATAGCCCCTCTGGGACTTCGTTGTTCCATCTGCACAAATAGGATAAAGGCATCTGCCCTGAAAGAATAGGAGGCACCAATGAGAAAATGTATGTGAAAGGTATTTATTTATTTATTTATTTATTTTGAGACAGAGTCTCACTCTTTTCCCCGGGCTAGAGTGAGTGCCATGGCGTCAGCCTAGCT
>NW_012155284.1:9923747-9924133 GCF_000956105.1 Propithecus coquereli | reverse complement strand
AAAGATTATAAAAAACTCTCAGCATATATTTAGCTTTTAAAAAATGGATCAATAAAATATCTCTGGAAGGTGACACAAGAAAGTGTTATTTCTGACAACTCCAGGAAAAGAGATTAGATGATGGGAGGTCAAGGGAAGAAGATTCTTCATTACTTACAGATTTATTCCTTTTGAATTTTGAAATATATTAGCTGTATATTAGGTAAATATTATATATTAGCTATTCAAAAAATTTAAAAATTAAAATTTATCGGCTGGGCGCGGTGGCTCACGCCTGTAATCCTAGCACTCTGGGAGGCCGAGGCGGGAGGATTGTTTGAGCTCAGGAGTTTGAGACCAGCCTGAGCAAGAGAGCAGGGCTGGCTGGGCAGGCCCCGAGGGCCCGT
>NW_012155284.1:9922290-9923697 GCF_000956105.1 Propithecus coquereli | reverse complement strand
CCTCGGCCTCCCAGAGTGCTAGGATTACAGACGTGAGCCACCGTCCCCGGCCAGTGAAAGGTATTTAAACCTTGGAGAACTACCTAAACACACACCAGGTATTACGGCATACAGAGGCTTTCCCCATCATGCAAGGGTTGAACCGATGGCTTTTCAGTTCTCCAATATGCCACTTATGAGTCTACGACATTTATGTTATGACCAGTTAAACTGTTTCCTGACTAAAAGGAGAATATCAAGAGGTAGAAAGAAGGACTACAACTAAAAAGGAAGGTAATTCCTTTCCCTCCTCTAGATTTAATAATATCTTGAATTTTATGGTGCCTTAATTTCTACAAAAAGCTTTCACAACTAAAATCTCACTTTAGGATCACATCATCCCTGCAAGGAAGATAATATTGTACCAATACTGGAAATGAGGAAATTGAATAGGGCCCCATTGCCCAATATCGTAAAGTGAATCATGATAAAGACAAGAACAGATATATTTGAGGAAGGCAACAGAAGAGAACAATGTCACAGATATCTGGATTTGAATTCCAAGTTTTCTACTTATAAGCTGTGTAAACTTGAGAAAGTTACTAAACCATTCTATGTCTTACATGTAAAATGGAGATAAGGCTTATCTCATAAGGCTGCTGTGAAAAATTAACAAAAATGATGTAAGTTCAGAGACTAATAGTGGTATAGAGGGTGTTCAGTAATTACTATTCCTGATTCCTAGCCTAACGTTATTCTTCTGTCCACTGCTTTGCAGTAGGTTAACACTAACATTAATATCCATTCTTTTATAGACTTTCTCAGCTGTCAAAAACATTTCCAATACTAACAATATTATTAGTTTGAAGGATGTATCAACTTTATCATACAGCAGAAGGTCATATCCTGCAAAAATTAAAATAAATAAGATACACAATAATGATTACTAATGTTAGAGCCTGGTAAATTTATTACCTTTTATTTCAGCTAAAGAAATTTACTATTATATCATAAAATAAATATTAGTAACCATAAAAACATTAACATACCCTGGAAAATTACTTCCTATGAAGGGTATTCTTTATTTACACAGCGTCATCTATATAAAGAGCCTTTCTGGCTTTCTTTCTTCTTTGAAAATACATATGTTTAAATTTTCTTACCCGTCCTATTGTTAAAGAACTAACAGGCAACTTTCTCTCATACGTTTTATCCATTAAAGATGCGAGATCAGCTGTGAAGACAAAGAATGAAAAAGAACCGTGTTAAATCTACATATTTCTTAAGAAAAATCTAACAAATACAATTTCTGCCACATAGCTGCCAATATTATGATGTCAGTATTAAACCAGATGCTCTTCCTTGCTCTTTTTTAGAAATTGTTGTTATATAAATTAAAAGATAAAGGAAGGCCGGGCGTGGGCTCAC
>NW_012155284.1:9887989-9921453 GCF_000956105.1 Propithecus coquereli | reverse complement strand
CTAGCCCCGGCAAAAGAGTGAGACTCTGTCTCACAAAAAAAAAAAAAAAAAAAATTTATCAAGTGACTTTTATACATTCCCTGAACAAATCGCTCTGGCTATCCTTAATGATTTTGGGCCTGAAGTACTCCTATTTTGGTCCCTTTCAGCAGAATAGCCATAGGAATACTTAGTATTCCTGAGATTACACTTTTATCTTAGAGTCTAAAAAGATCTGAAATGCTAGGCAACATACTTTCCAAAATGTTTATCTCACATCTTGTCATTGCTTCTCAAATTTACAATATCCTCTTTCCCCTTCTCCCTTCACCCTCACTCTCAGCTCTTGATTTTGTGTCTCATTTCACTAAAATAGAAGCAATTAAAAGAGAATTTCATCCTCCTAGCACAAATCTACCAGGCTACTAGCATCTGTGTCCATATACTCTGCATTCTATTCTGTTCTAAAGGATGAATTGCATTCAACAAAAAAGCCCTCCCTTGCTCGCTTATCTCCTACAGCTACTTCTTTTCTCTGTTCCTCTTAGCAGCAAGACGGCTCCAAAGAGTCATCTCTGGTAACACCATTACTACTTCCTGAGCTCCCACTCTTCAACCCACTCCACTAACACCAGTAACCACCTCCATACTGTCAAATCTAGTGGGAAATTCTCTGTCCTCATCTTACTTGACCTCTCACTAGCAATTAATACAGTTGACCATTCTACCCTTCATGAAATATACTTTTTTGTTTCTTTCTTGTGTTTCTTTGCAGGATTGTTTCTTCTTGACTTCGAAATGTTGGGGTGCCCTAAGTCACAGTAGTAGACTCTTCCCTTCATCATCCATGTTTGGTCCCCAGGTGATCTCACTCTCTCCCACAGCTTTAACCATCACCTAGAGATTGTTGACTCCACAGGTACACGTCTACCCTGACCTCTGCGTTTAAATCCAGACTTGTATTTCCAATCACATGGGTGATATCTCCATTTGAGTGTCTAATAGGCATCTAAACATTACCTGTCCTCTTATTTCCTCATCTTTTCACTCGAAGCCTGCTTTTCCCTTCTCAGTAAATGGCCACTATATTGGCTGGCTTCCTCAGGCCAAAAACATAGGTGTCATTCTTGACCTCATTCTTTTCAGACTCTATAACCAATTTGTCAAGAAATCCAATAGAGTTTAGATTAGAAATATAAATACAAGTATATATTTCTCATCACCACCATTGCTAAGCCACCAATCTTTCTCATCTCCTGACCTTGCATTAACAATTGCCCCACCCTTACAATCTAATCTCCACCAGCCTTTTAAAAGAAAAATCGGATACTGTTCTCTTTTTTCAACCAGACAGTAACTTCCTATTACACTTAGGATAAAATCCAAAATAATTTCTAGGACCTACAAATGCCTACATATGCTAGTATGTTTTTGTTTTCTTGTTTGTTTTCGTCTCTTATACTAAAAGTAAAATCCATGAAGGCAAGGACTGAATTCACTGTCATACATATTCTCAGTCCCTAGAATAGTCCCATAAAAGGCACCTCGTAAACAGCTAAAGAAATGAATCAAAGAAAGGAAAGGAAGAAGAAAAAAGAAGTGATTGGATTTCCAAGGCTTTTTTTACTCTCTGGTGGAAGAAATTAATATCAAGTAATAGGAAATACTCAGAGATAATCAATTAACAAGTATTAGTTGAAAACCTACTGCTATGCATTTAACCATTTTTTCCTCTCTTCTTTCCCTGGGGTAATGATCTCAATGACTCAGCTACTTGGGGAAAACCACCTTGCAAAGCGCCTAAAACCTGATATGATGTAAAAGTAATTAGCTTTTCCTATGACTATTGTAAAGGGATTGAAACAAGTGATTTAAGAATATTAAAAAAAATCCTTAAAATTCCTTTACACTAAGGCAATTATATCTACTTGTTCATAGAATAGATGTTAAACAGTTCTCTCATACCAAAAATCTTTATGTTCACTTCATAATGGAGGCTCTTGTGTTGAGATCATAGGCAATATAAAGAATCACCTCTACACAAAATTTATAATTTAAGTAAAAAAAAAAAAAAAAGCAGGATCAGTATCTCTTGGCCTAATTAAAATGGCCCACAGGCCCCTGTTTTTTTGTGGGTTTCACATACTGTACAATGTACAATCAAACATTGGAGTGAGCTGGATTTACTGATCACTTTTGTAGTGTGGTAACTCAAGATTCCATCTGAATCTCAAACACCAAGGCATCTTCAGTCAAGTGAAATTGGCTGGGGCCTCAAAAAAAGGCAACAGCTGCAGAGCTGGCATCTGATGAATAACATTTGCATATTGCAAGTCAAAGAAAGGTTTGCTGCTAGCTACACTATGTGACCAATCCCTTGACATCATAGCATTGCAGTGATGAATGAGGCAGAAAGCTGCACAGAGCAGGGATGGCTGGGAAAGCTGGGACAGCTGTGGCCTGCAGAGGGCCAGCGCCACAGGCTTCTGGACTTTGGGCTTCCACACTCAAAATCACACTTCATGTCTCAGGGAGAGGCCAACAGATGCCCAGGTTTTGTTCAAAGGGATGTGCCAAAAAGATGCTTTTTTGCTTGTTACTTTGCTCCCGAGGAATATACCATGCAGCTGATGGCTGTGGACAACAAAGACTATATAGGAAAATGGATCTGAAACTTGAATTCTTCATTTGACAAAACTTAAAGCTGTACAGCCAATGTGGAAGTATGTCCAGAAAATAAAATGTATACTAGTATAAAAATGTCCTTCTAGTTTGAAGACAATACTATTCATGATCTAAGAACATAAAAGATCTTATTGAGGACCCTGCGCTATTCCAAGTATGGGGAGTATAATGGCACACAAACCTGGTTGAGGATTTGCATCATCCGAGGGGTTTAAAACTTCAGTTCCTAGGCCTCTCACCCAGAGGGGATTCTAATTGCTAGATTTGAGGTAGGGCCAGGTATATCCAAACTTTTAAACGATAGCTCCAGGAGATTGTAGTGCAGCAGTCAAGCACTAGAGTCAATCACATTTGAGAACTACCATGGAGGGAACACAAAATAAGCCTTGGCTGTTGCTCCTAAGCTCAAAGACAACACTAAACAGGAATTTTGTTGCCAGAATAAGATGGATTAAATATCTTTTAAAAAAATTTCTCCAACTATAAAAATAAAACAAATAAAATATTAATTTTTCCCCCAAATATATGATTGAGCTTTCGAGAAGGCAGATATAATTGTCAGAGGCCAAAAGCAAGACGGGAGTACAAATTTTAGAGGAGGAAAGAGGGTAGCAGTCACCCCAAAAGCATCTGTGGATCCATAGGGATGCAGAGGTTTGGTTTTAATGACTTACGGGGGGCAGGCGTGGGGGGCTCAGAGGATAAAACCTCTTTTGTAAGATGAGAAGCTAGTTCAGAGATCCTCAGGTAAAGCCAGGACCACCTATGGCTATACTTGTAGTGAAAAGGTAAACTAGAAAATACTGCATCCTACAAAGTAAATGGTGAGGACTATTGTCCCCTGATGATTCTAGACTACCAAGTCAGCTCTCATGTTTCTTGGGGACTTAAATCCACACTTCCTTTGTGATTCAAAATATACCAAGCTAAGAATTTTGTTTAAAGAGTTTATTTCACTACATGAAATTCTAAGAAATATAAATGAATCTATAGTGACAAAAAGCATATCAGTGGTTGCCTGGGAATCTGGGTTCTAGGGCAGGAAGAGGAAGAAGAAAAAGATTACAAAGGAATAGAAGAAAACTTTGGAGGGTGACAGATAAGCTCATTATCTTAATGGTGATTTCATGGACATACATGCCTTTACATTATGTCAAAACAAATCAAATTGTACATTTAAATATGCATGGTTTATTTTATGTGAAGAATACCTCAAGGAAGCTGAAAAAAGAAACTATAAGTTAAAAAAGTAAGTTAGACACAGGTGAGAATTAGTGAATAGAAAGGTAGATCTAAAAGAAATTATACAGACTGCAGCAAAGACAAAAATGAGAAATATTTAAGAAGAGTTACGAGGTATAGAAAATAGAAGGCCTAAAATATATATTTTTTTCTTTCTTTTTTTTTTTTTGAGACAGAGTCTCACTCTGTTGCCCGGGCTAGAGTGCTGTGGTGTCAGCCTAGCTCACAGCAACCTCAAACTCCTGGGCTCAAGCAATCCTCCTGCCTCAGCCTCCCGAGTAGCTGGGACTACAGGCATGTGCCACCATGCCTGGCTAATTTTTTCTATTTTTAGTTGTCCAGCTAATTTCTTTCTATTTATAGTAGAGACGGGGTCTCGCTCTTGCTCAGGCTGGTCTCGAACTCCTGAGCTCAGGCAGTCCTCCTGCCTCGGCCTCCCTGAGTGCTAGGATTACAGGTGTGAGCCACCGTGCCCGGCCCTAAAATACATTTAACTGAATTTCCAAAAGATATTAATAAAGTGAATGGCGAGAGGTAATACATGATGAGATAATGGCTGAACATTTTTTAGAATTGACTAAAGATACAGGTTTTCAGATTCAGGAAACACACAAAATGTCAAGTCAAATAAGTAAAATTAAACCCAACCATGATACATTTACTATGAAAATGAAGAATGACAGGATTTCAAAAGTGGCCAGAAGGAAAAGAGAAATTTCTTACAAAGGAAAAACAACTACACACCAACAAGTGTTTTCTCAATAAGAATGATGGATGACAGAAAAGAGAATCAGATGTTCAAAATATTGGGAGTAAATACTATCAACCTAAAACTGTGTATTTAGCAAAACTATCTTTTAAGAATAAGGCCAAAATATTAACCATACTAACCATAAAATACAGAAATAAATCCAGTTGTATCAGTAATCACCAAATGCAATGTGAATAGGCTAAACTTTCTAGTTAAAAGATAATGATTGTCAAATTGGTTATAAAACCACAGTAGTGTGCACCTGTATTCCTAGCTACTTGGGAGGCTGAGGTAGGAGGACTGCTTGAGCCCAGGAGTTCGAAGCCAGCCTGTGCAACATAGTAAGACCCCTCTTAAAAAAAAAAAAAAAAGAATAAGGGCAAAATGAAGACATTTTTGCATTTTTGGACAAACAAAAACTAAGAAAATACTGGCAAAAACACTGACTAAAGGAACTTTTTAGAAGTTGTGTTTTTTGTAAGATGTGTTTTAGGAAAAAGGAAAATAATCCTTTATGTAAAACTTGAGATGCTAGAAAGAATGGTGAGTAAATAAAATTGGTTAGGTCTGGGGAAAATTGTTTAAATAATCATGTTATGTGCATGTTTTAAAGGATACACCTTTACTATTAGACAATGGCATACGTTGGAGGTGTGGACTTAGAGTGTTCTGAATCTAAAGGAGAGCAGAGTGCGGTGAACGCGGGAATTTAAGTGAAATACCCATGTTAGGAAGTCACAGGGCAACAATCTCTAAAAGAGTAGAGATAGAGGATATAATCTCCAGACCAGTGGAAGTGAAAACATATAAAAACCAAAAACACCCTTAATCGATCCAAAAGAAGTAAAAAAGAAAGTAAAAAATCAAGATGAGACTAACCATAAAATATAGAAATAGATCCAACTGTATTGGTAATCATCAAATGCAATGTAATAGACTAAACTTTCTAGTTAAAAGATAATGATTGTCAAATTGGTTATAAAACCACAGAAGCTAGCTATATAAACCATGTAAACACAGAAGAGTTGAAAATAAATGCATAAAAAAAATACTAGGTAAACAGCAGCCAAAAGAAAGCTGGTACAGTTGTATTAATATCAGACACAAAAGACTTAAAGGAAAACCCTTAAAGGCAGTATTTTCACAAAATTAGGTAGGTTATTATGTAATAATCAATTCATTTTGCCAGAAAGATAAATTTAACCTGGTGTGTACAAAATTAACACAGCTTCATGGTACATAAAATTCTCTGAAAGAAAATGGCAATGTGCTTAATAGTCACAAAATCTGTAGTAGAGATGTGCTGGAAAACAAGCCTCTTATAAGAAGAGGGTGGTCTCTAGAGCAAAGTTGTGATAAGGAAGGTCACATAAGAAAAGAATTCTATTGAATCCCAGTGGCTTTAGGTGAGAAATGGTTTCAGTTTTCCCTTTCTACATAGCTGTACTTACTGTTACCCATTCAGGCAACACTAAACTCTTTCTGTGCTTAGGGCCATTTGTGTATCTTATCTATGTTATGTAATAAAGGAACAGATACAGGTTATTACTGTCCTTCTAGAAAAAGTGATCTTGAAAACACCGGCTGAAACTGTGTTTTTGTTTCCCACATTTTAGAATAAAAACAGGACAAATGACATAAATTAAGCAGTGAAGTAACAGAAAGAAGTACAGAAAATTAACCTAGGAACCAACTTGGATATAGAGTTTTAGATTTCCTTCTATTTGTCTCTCTGTCACCTGGAGATTTAAAACAAATAGATCCAATAAAGGAAAAATATGAAAGCAAGCTTTGTATACACATATACTAAGAAAATGAGGCTAAAGGAGAATGACATGTACAAGTCAGATCCATCTCTAGAACTGCCAGAAGATGGTAAATATGAAAATTAGGAAATGAACAGATGTCACAGAGATGCAAATATGGAACTGGCAACTTTAGGAAAGCAGACTTCAGAAAATCTCCCTCAGACCTCAAGAGCAGGATTTAAAATATTGGTACAAGTCAAAGGCCTCCATAGCCAAAATGACACAGCAAAACTAAGCCTCAGCTACAATGGGAAAAGTGTCTGTAAGAGACAGACCTGAATTCAAATGTGTCAATGGTATAATACTCTTTGGATTCAAAGAGGAAGTTAACAAAAAAACAGACAAAGCAAAACAGTAACCAAAACTAAAAGATGTCCCTTACTTTGTGATTACTCAAATAGAAAAATTAGAAAAAAAATTTAATTCAGGAGGGCTCATGAATCCATTTCAGTTTAAGTCACCTGGGCCCTTAGTGCCTAGCAGAGTGACTCAAGTGACCTTCCTCTCATGGAGCCAAGGGAGCTTCCCCATCAGGCCTCCATCCTACCAATACCCTACCCAGTTCCCCTGTAGTTTTCTCCTAGTCACTGTGGGCCCCATTTTGCAATTCAACAGCTGCTAACTGGTTAATGCTAACTTTCATTTTGTACCTCTCCAACACATCTGTAAGTTACTGGAGGACTTTTGGAGACAATGCTTTAATTCAGTATTTATTTTAGCCAAAAGGAAGCACAGTAAGGAAACATTCAAAAACTGAAATCTTCTGACTGAAGTAGGAAAGCCCAAGAATTCCTATGGCTCTATAGAGCACAGTTGGAGAACTATGGCCCTATCAATAAAAATATCAACTGCAATGGATTAAAATGTCTCAACTATTTAAATCCATGAGTTCATTAATGACATTAATAAATGAGAAAGAACGATAGAATTGAAATAGCAATAGTTTGCTGCTCCTAATGAAGTAATGGATCTAAGCAATGACCATGAATGGCCTTTAATATGACAGAAGGACAACTAAATGCTAGGTGCTTCCTGACAAAAGTAACACTTCCTATGAAGTATTCATACCAAAAGAAAAAGAAAACAAAGAACGAAAAACAAGCCCTGAATCTAATCAAGCTCTTTTCACCAACTACCAGTTTTATAGGACATATGGAAGGTAGAGGAACACATTAAACACCACTGTAAGGATGAAATCAGCAAATCTAGAATATGGGAAACTCTACCAAAGACCTGTTTTCTTCAATAAGTAAATTGTAAGAAAGAGAGAGTGAAACCTATAGATTAAAAGATACAAGACTTCTTATCCAATACTATTGGATAAGAAGAATCCAGCGAAAATGCTACCAAATGCCAGGCGTTTGATTCAATCAATTAATAAGGGGTTGTTTTCATTGATAGTGATTGTAGTTGTGAATCGGGGTTGGCTTGCTAGCACATAGAAAATAATTCGTGTGCTGTAAATGGCAGTTAAGAAGGTGCATCTCAACACACTGCCATGTATGGGCCTTATTTGGATCCCATTTTAACAAACTGTAAATTTAAAAAAGAAATATATAAGACATTTGGAAAATGTGAATACTGATGAAATATTTAATGATGTTATGGAATTACTAATTTTATGAGAATGGTATTATAGCTATGTTTTAAAAAATCCTTATCTTTTAGAGGTATGTATCAAAACACATAAAATGATATGATAATTGGGATTTGTTAAAAAGTAATCTGGTGCGGAGTCGGGGTTGATGAAACATTGGCAGCGAATTGATAACTGTTAAAGCTGAGTGACAGTATATGGAGGTTTATACTACTCTCTCTCTATTTTTGTATATGTTTCTACATAAAAGATTTAAAAAGAGGCAAGAGAAGGGGGGTACCTATGAACCAATTGTATTGTACAGGCATTATTTGGATCCTGATTCAACCAAACCATTAATTAAAAAAAAAATTTATGAGTGTATCAGGGATATTTGAACACTGACTGGATATTTCATGATATTTAAATGACTGTCAATATTTCAGGTGTAATAATGGGATTTAAAAGCATCCTTATCTTTTGGAGATATGTATCAAAATATTTACAGATGAAATGATTTGCTGCCTGGGATTTGCCTCTAAATAATCCAAAAGATCGGGATGGGTGAGCAGAAGTAGAGATAAAAATAAAGACTGGCTATAAGCTGGTAATTACTGAAACCAGGTGAGGTATAAAGGGAATTCCTTATACCATTCTCTCTACTTTTGCATATGTTAAAAGCATTTTAAAAAAATTAACCTATAGTGTCAGAAGTCAGGATAATAGTTACCTTTGAAGTGAAACGTGGGGGCCATACCAAGAGCTTCTGGAGTGGTAGGAGTGTTCTATTTCCTACACAGGTTTGCTCACTTTGTGATAATTCATCGACCTAAATATTGTGATTTGTACATTTTAGTATGTATATTACGCTGCAAAACACAGTATTTTTTAAAAGGAAGAATTCTACTACTTTAATGCAAAGGGAAGACCCTCTGGCACTCAGGTACTACTACACTGTAATCACTGAGAAAGCTTTTTTTGAGTGGAAGGCAACAGAATACCGTATGACCCCAAGCAAATGTTAGACTCTAGCCTCAGTTTCCTCCTCTCTGAAGTGGAATAATAGCAGCTGCCTTAGCCGGCTGCTGTGAGAAGTGCTTAGCACGAGGATGGCACACAGCTGGCACCGAACGAGGGCTGCATTCTGGCTGTCAAGTCTGAGGGCCTGCCTGACTGCTGCGTCGGTACACCGCACCAAGGAGCGGTAAGGCGTCCTTCAAGCTGTCGGCGGTAATAAACTTCCCTCACAATGGGGGCCGGACAGACCCCCAGTAGCCCGCCCTGAAAGGTACTAACAGAAAACCACTAATGAGACTCAAGACAGGAGGCCCCAGAACTGAATTCCCATTCAGACAGACGCCGGAACGACACCGGCTGTGGTATTCCCGGGCTGGAGGCGAAATCCTCCAGCACACGGAAGCTCACACCCACACGCCGGCACCGCCCTTTGAGGACACGCTGTCCAATAGGGGCCGGAGAAAGGAATGCCTCATATCTGCCCTCCGCCCTCCTCCAATCAGCGAGCCTGTTCCGGGCACCTCACTGCCCTGCAACTCGCGGCGTCCAATCGCCGCGCTCCACATGCTGGGCGGCCCTATGCGTATGCGCACGCTCCCCAAAGGCCTGCGCTCTGTGCGAGCTCCCTGGCTGGGCGGCGGTTTCCCGCAGAGGCCACACTGCCATCTGCTGCTCGATCTTTAGGCAGCCAGCGACAGGCGCCCACCCCGATCACTCAGCGTGTGGCCTCACTGCCAGTAGTCGAATCCAAACACTCAAAAATTAGGGAAAGCAAGTGGTAATGTCACGTAGAAGAGAATAGTCTGTTTCAATGAGACCCTGTAACAATTACATTCTATTACACAGTAGGAAAAATATCCTCTCAAAAGGCCTCTTTTTATTCTAAGCAAGGTGAGTTCCAAAACCTTATTTCATCTCACACATTTTATATAGGGGTAAACTCAGGGGGCCTAGGCCCTCACTCATTCATTCCAGACATTTCTAGAGTACCTACTATATTCCAGGCACCGAGGCAGGCATTATCATCATCTCTAATTTATAGGTACAGAAACCCAGGGTAGTGACAGCTGAAAGCCACAGAACTGAGATTCAGACCCAGATGTCTGTCTCCCAAGTGCAGACTTTTCACATCACACTACATAAGAAAAGCCCAAAATACTGCAAGAATATAAGGCAGAAAAAATCAATTCTGACTGCATAGAGATTTGGGATGTATGGAGGGTATTCTAGGCAGAGGGGACAACGGCCACAGTGGCAGGGAAGAATTCAGTAATTGGTGGCTAGGACTGCTTTTCTAAGTAAACTAGTCTTAACAGAGAAGAGGACAATTACTTCCATGTGGTATTTATGCATTACAGATGAGTATGCTCATTCTTTGGCAAACACCTTCTGCTCACTCAGGTATCCATGACAACGTTCCCCTGGATTTGTGTGACTAGACCCAACACCAAGACACCAAACATAGTGGCCTCATCTCCTAATCTTCCCTGCATACCTTGGAAAGTATTAATAAGCTTTCTTGGAATTCATCATTCCTTTATCTGCACTTCAAGAGTACTTTGCTTATAATTCATATATGGCACATCAGAACAAGCCTTGCTGTATAATTACTTGAGTCCATGTTGGTCTTATCACTGGAACAGTGGTTCCCAAAAGGAGCAGTATTAGCACCACAGGGCATTTTAGAGTACGTCGGGGTATTTTTTGACTGTCACAACGACTAGAAGGCATTGCTGGCATTTAATGAGCAGAAGACAGGGAAATTAGATGACCTGCAATGCTGAAATAGTCCCATACATCAAAACATTGTCCCTCTGGGGACCCAGGGCTCTCGGTATGGAAGAATCGTGTGGGAATGAACTTGAACTGGAGGTACTGGTATGAACTCATTATTTCTAAAATATGTATGTATATGTATATGCACTGAAATTTTTCCCAGCTCTGTCTATTGAATGGTCCAAGAAGCAAAAATTCCACAGTAGCAGAAGGACAACTGGCACCTAGATCTTGGTTTCTAAGGCCATTCCTCACCAGAAGGAACCAGAACTCCTCAGAGAAATGGTTGATTCCAGGACTAGGTCAGAAAAGATAAAAGATGAGCCCAGAACAACTTGTTATATGAGAAAGTAAGAAAGATATAAAAGAAGGAGGTTGGGGGGAGATGGATGGAAGCCAGCTTGAAAAGGCTTCTATTAGCCAAATCTGGGACAATTGGACCACCAAAATAATTAAGGATGCTAATAAGTCATTTAAAAAATCCATGAATCGATGAGATTTAAACATAATGCATGATAATAAACAGATGACAAAAAGAAAAAAGGAAGGGCTCTTGCTTACGGTAGAATACTGAGTGCTAACTAGTAAATCTGGAAGAATTTTTAGAGTTGGAAAATCATCATTTTGCAATAATCATAGTAAAGATTCAGGCTAGAAGCCATGAATGGAAGCTAAATCTCAGAGGAAACTTTAGATCAGCAGCAGGATATTTGTATTGTATTAAAGTGTCCCCCGACAGATAGCCTATTAATCAGAATATAACAATACAACAGAGAAATCAGACACAGTTGACTGGATGATCATAGTTGGCATACGGATATCAGGTATGTCTAGATGTGATACCCTGACAGGGACACAATATAACTGACAGTATTCTGGCTGGGGAAGCATAAGTTGAATCTAATCATGAGAAAATAGACAAATCCAAAAGGATGAATATTCTATTAAAAAAAGAGATTGGATTCTTAAAATAATGACAATGTCATAAGAAACAAAGAAAGGATAAGGAACTATTTCAGATTAAAGGATACTAAAGACACCTAACAACTAAATGTAGTATGTGATCCTAGACTGGATCCGGTACTGGAGGAGCAAAAATGCTATAAAGCTGTGGTCCCCAACCCTTGGACTGGTTAGGGACTATGCTGCAGAGCTCCCCACCCCCCACCCCATCCATGGAAAAACTGTCTTCCATGAAACTCGGGGGCTGGGGGGTGTACAGCAGGAGGTGAGCGGTGGGCAAGCAAGCAAAGCTTCATCTGTATTTACAGCTGCTCCCCATCACTCCTATCACTGCCTGAGCTCTGCCTACCCCCACCCCTTCATGGAAAAATTGTCTTCCATGAAACTGGTCCCTGGTGCCAAAAAGGTTGGGGACTGCTTCTGTAAAAGACATTTTTGGGTCAACTGACAAAGATATGAATAGTAGATTAAAGTATTATATTAATGTTAAGATTTCTGATGTTGGTAATGGTGCTATGGTTATATAAGGATATCCTTACCCCAGGTAAAGTACACTGAAGTACAACAAACTTTCAAATGACTAAAAAAGTGTGTGTGTGTGTGTGGGGGGGTGTGTATAGAGAGAGAGAAAGAGAGAGAATGGGAAAGCAAACACAAATGAATCAAAATGGTAACAACAGGTCAATCTGGGTAAAGGTAGTGCTATGGTTTGAATATTTGTCCCCTCCAAACTCATGTTGAAATTTAATCCCCAATGTGGCAGTACTGAGAGGTGGGGGCCTTTAGAAGGTGATTGGGTCATGAGGGCTCTGCCCTCACGAATGAACTAATCCATTCATGGACTAACGGGTTAATGGATTATCATGGTTGTGGGACCAGTGACTTTATAAGAGGAATAGAGACCTGAACTGACACACTCAGCCCCCTTGCCATGTGATGCCCCGTGCCACCTGTGTACTCTGCAAAGAGTCCCCACTAACAAGAAAGCCCTCACCAGATGCACTCTATTGATCCTGGATTTCTTACCCTCCATAGCTGTAAGGAATAAATTCCTTTTCTTTATAAATTATCCAGTTTCAGATATTCTGTTATAAGCAACAGAAAACAGACTAAGGTATACAGTTCTTTGTAATTGTTTGTAAGTTTAAAATTATTTCCAAATAAAAAGTTTGCCCCACACGTACCACGCCATCTGTGAATGGCAGACATTCACACTACTAGAAAAATCTGTTTATAATTAACAGAACTCCCTTTTACATACAAAGTATTTTTTTATAATTGAAAAAAAGCTGAATTTTCCATAAGTGCACTTCCACATAAATTGAGGGAAGATAGACCTCTGAATCACTCAGAACTTTACCAAGTGCTGTGAATTTTGTAAGTAAAATTATGTCAATATAATGCTACTCCTAATATTTGAATTCACCAGTATACCACATCTGTACCCATCTACATGTTCATAGGGATGCTACATTTAAGTGCAAGCATTTAGCTACTTCATAGTTTCTTAGTATAGTTTTGCCTAAGCATTTATTTATATATCGAAATATGAGGGGTCTTCAAAAAGTTTAAGGAAAATGCATATTATGAAAAAAACTATGATGGAGCTCAAAATTTTTTTGTACCATAATAAACTCATACTAACTTGTTATAACATGTCTGCACAGGATCTAACTTGAGGAACTAAGAAGTATAAGACATTAGTTTGAAAAGAGCCCCTACCAGAACAACATGAATTCTGCTAAAATTGAAGCAAGAATGAACATCAGATTTCTGATGAAGCTCAGGTGGAAGAATGGTGAAATCATTGCTGTTTTACAAAAAGTTTATGGGGACAATGCCCCAAAGAAATCAGCAATTTACAAATGAATAACTTGTTTTTAAGAAGAAAAGAGACAATGTTGAAGATAAAGCCCGCAGACTATCCACATCAATTTGTAAGAAAAAATAAACCTTGTTCATGCCCTAGTTGAAGAGGGCTGACAATTAACAGCAGAAACAAAAGCCAACACCATAGAATCTCAATTGGTTCAGCTTACAAAATTCTCACTGAAAAATTAAAGCTGAGCAAAGTTTCCATTGGATAGATGCCAAAAACCCTACACCCAGATCAGCTGCAGACAATAGCAGAGCTTTCATTAGAAATTTTAAACAAGTGGGATCAAGATCCTAAAGCATTTCTTCTAAGAATTGTAACAAGAGATGAAACGTAGCTTTATCAGTATGATCCTGAAGACAAAGCACAAAAAAGCCATGGCACCAGGAGGTAGAAGTCCAGTCAAAGCAAAAGGGAACCAGTCAAGAACAAAGGTCATGGCAACAGATTTTTGGGATGCTCAAGGCATTTTGCTTGTTGAGTTTCTGGAGGCCCAAAGAACAATAACATCTGCTTATCATAAGAGTGTTTTAAGAAAGTTAGCTAAAGCATTAGCAGAGTCCTTCACCACGACAATGTTCCTACTCATTCTTTTCATCAAATGAGGGCAATTTTGGAGAGTTTTGATGGAAAATCTTTAAGCACCCACCTTATAATCCTGATTTGGCACCTCTGACTTCTTTTTGTTTCTTGTTTCCTGATCTTAAAAAAATCTTTATAGGGCACATATTTTTCTTTGGTTAATAATGTAAAAAAGACTGCACTGACATAGCTAAATTCCCAGGACCCTCAGTTCTCTAAGGATAAAGAGGTGGTATCATTGCTTACAAAAGTATCTTGACCTTGATGGAGCTTATGTTGAGATATAAAGTTTGTCTTTTTTATTTGTGTCTTTTAACTCCATTCTTCCCACAAACTTTCTTAAAAGTCCCCTTGTACATATTATTTATTGTAAGTTTCTTTCCTTTGGTTTCTCCTTTGTATCATAAAGGAATTATACTGATTTTAAAATATGTATAGATATTATGTATGAATTTAATTTCAGGATAATTTTTAAAAGAGTATTATAAAGTATTTGTTATAAAAAGGTTATCCTGGGTCTCTAACAGTGAGACTCTTATAGGGAGACTGTAAGTTCCTTATGCAGAGGCTATGATTATCTTCAGATCTTCCACATCTCTGCTTCGGCTGGCCCCTGCCATTCCAGAGCTCACAATCAACTCTGCTTGTGCGAACACATTATCAGGGAAGAAAATGATGATTTCTTTGAAAACTCCAATAACATACCCATTACAGACAGCAGTGTTCCCTACACTTACAGGAAGAATCCATAAACACAGGGGGACTTTATTCTTATCTGACATAAGCAAAAAAAAAAAAAAAAATCTGGGGGAAAATATTAGATCAGCACTGGAATTGATCCAAAAATTACATCGGGCTCTTAAAACTATCACCAATCTATTTACTTTATCAATGCTCCAATGATGTTATATATACTAAAAGGGCAGGCAGAACCGAAAGTCTGAAGTATGTACGTTTTTTAAAAGTGCTCATAGGGTCAGTGATTTCTTTTGGGCCTTGGTATTTTATAAAAGAAAGGCTGTTGTCTGTGTAAAATGACATAGGGAACAGGGGAAAAACAAGTATAATTAGGAGCCTATTGCCTGGGAAGATGTTAGCCAACTATCTTCCCTCAATGCTTACATAACAGTCTAACATTGCCTTCAAACCTCTCACCTGGTAATGAAATAGAGAAGAGTCAAAAAGGGCTCTGAAGACCACAAGACAAGTTAGGAAAGTAAAGAGATTGACAGTAAAAAAGGATGTAAGTATAAAATACAAAATTCTGTAAAACAGAGACAGGCTGCATAAAGACCATATGATAAAAATGGACAAAAAAGAAAAGAATTGTTGTTTACCTAACATAATGAGACTGTCAAGGCAAAAACAAAATATTAGAAATGTACAGTATACAGAAATGATTTTGCCATGTATAAAAGTTTCATTCTTTTTAAGGCTTAAAATGTGCTTATCTGAAATGAATCATCATAAAAGCATAATTTCATATATACATCATATGAGTTTATAATGGTAAACATATGTAATGACTGAAAATGACCCATAACAGCCCAATAGGTACCTACCAAGGTGACAATCTTCTTTTTCTCTTGTTTCCCATTTGTGGCTGTCCACATATGCTGCAGAAAGCAGGCATCTTTTACCTGAGGAAAAAAAAAATTACCTAAACAGGCACAGTTTCACACAGGTTCATTTTATGTATCTATTTTATTAAACATACCTTTGTCACATTTTCAACTACTAGATCATATATTTTAAAAATTCTAATACAATATTGCAACCAATACCGTATAGTTCACAATTCATTTCACAACAAAATGCATTCAACCTCTAACAAGTAGAGGATAGAAAAAAACTGAAAATTTTCACAGTAATTTTAAGGGTAAAAATGCTGATATTTTGTTCTATAACTTTAGGGCTAGGAGACATTTGTTGCCATTAAATTATAGCCCAGGTGAGCTCTAGCACTTCCTCTTAGAAGAACCCCAAAACACCTGCCGACTGTTGCTTAACTCATTAATTGAATGCCTTATAATAATTAGTCCTAAAAACATTTCCATCTGACTTGAGTCTACATATTTACCCCCAATTTTACATAAAGCAATTTCACATAAAGCATAAACATTTCCATTTGACTTGAGTCTGCATATTTACCCCTGTTTCGCATAAAGCTGGTCACCTTACCCAGCACCCTAATTGTAAATAAGAGAAACCCCCTAAGTCAACTTTGAGGTAACACACAAGATGGCATAGCTGTATTCCTGGCACCTGGCACAATGCTGGCCTGTAGCAATGTTCAATAAACATGAGCCCAAGGAATGAATGAGAAAGAATGAATGGCAAGTTCATCAAAATTAAAAACTTGTGTTTCAAAGGACAATCTCAGGAAAGTGAAAGTACAACTCACAGAATGGGAGAAAATATTTGCAAATCATTTACCTAATAAGGGACTTGTTCCCAAAATATATAAATAACTCTTACAATTCAAAAATAAAAAAAATAACCCAAATGCAAAATGGGCAAAGGATTTGAACAGACATTTCTAAAAATATATACACACATGCAAATAGCCACTAAGCACAAGAAAAGATGCTTAACTTCATCTGCCATTAGAGAAATGTAAAACAAAATTACCTAGACATACCACATGACACTCACTACAATGACTAAACTCAAAATGCAGATAATGACAGCTGTTGGAGAGGCTGCCGAGAAACTAGAAACTCATACATTCCTGGTGAGAATGTAAAATGTGTAGCTGCTTTAGTTTGGAAGTTCCTCAAAATGTGAACATGATGATCCAGAAACGCCACTCCTAGGAATATAACCAGGAAAAATGAAAACTCCTGTCCACACAAAATTTATACACAAAAGTTTGTAGCAGCATTATTGATAGTAGGCAAAAAGTGGAAACAATCCAAATATCAATCAATTGATGAATGGGTAAACAAAATGTGGTATTTCCTTATAATGGAATATTATTTGGCAATTAAAATATGAAGTACTGAGACATGCTACAACAGAGATGAACCTCAAAAACACTATGCTAAGTGAAAAATATGCCAGTTACGAAAGGCCACATATTGTATGATTCCATTTCCAGAAAAGGCAAATCTACAGAGACAGAAGGTAGATAGTGGTTGCCTAAGGCTAGGAGTGGGGATTGGGAAAGGTTGGGGGAGATGGGGAGTGATTGGAATTTCTTTTTGGGGTGATGAAAATTTCTTAAAATTGATTGTGGTGATGGCGGCACAATTCTGTGTATATACTTAAAACCACTGAACTGTATACTTTAAATGGGTGAATTGTATGTCATGTGTATTATATCTCAATAACTCCGTTTTAAAAAAGGGGGGTGCTGGGTGTGCTGGCATGCACCTGTAGTCCCAGCTCAGGTGGCTGTGGTGGGAAGATTGCCTGAGCCCAGGAGTTTGAGGTTACAGTGATCTATAATTGGACCACTGCATTCCAGATTGGGGGGGCTGTTGGAGGGGGAGAGAGACAGAGACCCTGTTTCTTAAGGAAAAAAAAAGGGGGGGAAACTGGAATGAATGGCAGATAATTACCTAGAGGTCATAGAACACCATGGCCAAACATTATTAGATATTCCCAGATCTACCAGGAAAGATGAATAAAAAGCCCATGGCATTAATGTTAGGTATATATAGCTGTCTACCAATTCAGAAGTAAAGAGATCTCAGTTTTAGTTTCAGTTTTACCTGCTGTTAAAAAATTTCAGATCCTGCAGTTGCAAATGGAAGCTAAATTAGATATCACCTAGATAGGCTGGGTGATAGCTAAGGTCCCTATATTCTCTGACAGTCTTTGACACAGAACCAAAAGCATCAATTCAGATGACTCATTCATAATTGACAGCAGCATTTCTATGCAAACTGAATTCCAAATTCTAAAACAAGGAAGACCTTTCCTTTCAGTGGGTAACAACGGCAGCCCTTCTTTATGTGAGCATGAGCTGAAAAGAGGCTATTAAGCTACATACGGTCATTCCTGGGTATCCTGGAGGGGTTGGTTCCAGGCCTTCCTGCTCAGATATCAAAAACTGAGGATGCTCAAGTCCCTTATAATGGTGTAGTATCTGTATATAACCTATGCAACCTGCCCTATACTTTAAATCATCTCCAAATTACCTATAATACCTAATATTAATACAATGTAATTGCTATGTAAATAGTTGTTATACTGTATTTTTACAGTATAATAATAATGCAGTATAATAACAAAATGTTGTATTATTTTTTTATTGTTGTATTGTTATTTTTGGTTTTTTAAAATATTTTTGAGCCACAGTTGGTCAAGCCCACAGATGCAGCACCCTCATATACGAAGGGTCGACTATATTCTAGGCTACCAGCTACTTGCTTATTTTCTAATTATTAGTATCTCTTATTCTCTACATCTTCATTCTAGCATAGTCTATATTTTGGAGTCAGAAAAGACAATATCTAAATCACTGCTCAAGAGTTTTGAACTGGGAGATAAAAAGCTGAGGAGGTGATGGTGGGGAAGGACAGAACTCCCAGAATGCCCTCTGTATGCTGTTGTTCAAGGGAACCACATGAACTGAAGAGAAAATAAATCAGGACTAGCCAATTTACAAAAGGTAAGCCCAGCAACATTTATTTACATATGTGGGTGTGTGTGCATTTTTCTGTTTTAAAAGTAATCATGGGTAATCATTCTCCATCTCTGTTGAGGGTATAATGAAAAGTAATGGAAGAATGAAGAATTTAAATTTGGCAAATAGGAAGTTTTCCTAATAGGAAACCAATGACAAATACAGAAATAAGTTGCCAAGTATGGTAGGCAGAATAATGGCCTCCCAAAGATGTCCATATCCCATTCCCCAGAACCTATGAATATGTTAGGTTACATGGCAGAGGGGAATTAAGTTGCAGATGGAATTAAGATTGCTAATCAGTGGATCTTAAATTGGGAGTGGTCAGGATTATCCAGATTGGCCCAGTGTAACCACAAGGGTCCTTTAAAGAAAGAAGAGTCTATTGGTCAGGGTGATGTGTGAAGGACAGAGTGATGAAGACTTGACTGGCCATTGCTCACCTTGAAGATGAAGAAAGCAGACCATGGCCCAAGTAATGCAAGTGATCTCTAGAATATGGAAAATGGATCCTATCCAACACCTGGATTTTTAGCACAGTAAAATCCATGTCAGACTTCTGACCAGTAGAATTGTAAGATAATAAATTTGTGTTTTAAGCCACTAACTTTGTGGTAATCTGCTACAGCAATAATAGGAAAATAATATACCAATACAGACATTCCATTTTCTTTTTCATATACCCGAGTGGATAAAGGACATTCCATTTTCTGTAAGGCTTTTAAAGCAGGATGTTCATCTTTCTGAGATACTTTACAAATGATACCATTCAAAGTTCTTTCCATCCCTGTAAGCGTTAATTGGAAGGTCTGTAATATTAACATTAAAACTAAAGAATTTCTATAAAGTCAGAGACAGAACTCTAAGTGGAATGGACAATAGCAAAGTGGGACACCTAGATCAGATTCTCAAACTTTAATATGCATATTAGTCTCATTAAAATGTAGATTCTGATTCAGTAGGGCTGGGTGGGGACACACTCTGCATTGTAACAATTTCCCAGGGCATGTTGATGATGCTAGTCCTCAGACCACGCTTGAATTAGCAAGGAGATGGATTGACCTCAGTCTCACAGGTTTAGGTCTCTAAGCCTGTTTAATCCCACTCTGAATATACCCCTCAAGAGTATATACAAACTTTTGTTGAAACTGCTTACCTTTCAGTTAGTCAGCTATTGCTTGGGTCAACAATATTCTTTAAGATACCATCCATTACAAAAAGAAATGTTTTTCCATTTAATTCTGAAAGAACTCCAAGGACCAGAATTTCAAAATTTGGTGAAGAAGGACTGGCTCTAACCATATCCTTACACATTTTATAGTTATTTTGATCTTTGATCAAACGTTTCCAAACATTTTTGCTACTCAAGGGGAAGTAGTATAATTGTGGAAACAGGCTTTAGAGTCACAAAGTCTAACTTTGAATCCTTGCCTTGCTAATAAATGCTATGAAAATCTGGGCAAATTACACAGTATCTCTGAGCTTCTTTCTTATATGTAAAATGGGGAAATAATGTCTATTTTGGTATTGTAGTTTAAGTGAGGGTATATGTTAATGTCCCAATATCCACTACGTAATAGGTGCCCAATAAGTTTTTTCCCCCTCTTCATATATTTAAGTCACTTTTTTACTTCATCTCAGTTCATTTTCCTTGCATTCCCTAGATCATTTTAGCTGCCCTCCTCCATTCTGTTTTAAGGAGAATCAATAGAAGCCTCAAGATGTTCCAAATAACGATTTGTCATGAATTTGTACAAAGTAGAGTGCTTTTCCTCTCTTTTCCTGGAATGGATCAAGATGTTTCAATGACTATAAGTCAAGCTCCTTATCAGCATCCCCAAATCCTGAGTGGTCCATGCTGTACTACCCTATGAATCAATCACCTCCCTTTCAGCCTCTAGTTCCTGACTTCAAGACTCCTTTCATCTATGGTTTAACCTAGTGCTTGTTTTCATTATAATTTTCTGCAATGATGAAAATGTTCCACTCTAAGCTGTCCAATACAATAGCCACTGGCCACGTGGGTCTATTGAGCACTTAAAATGTAGCTAGTGTGACTAAGGAACTGAAATTTTATTTAACTTTAACTTAAATTTAAATAGCCACATGTGCTAGTAACTACCATATTGGAATTGCACAGGTGTAACTTCCCACGAGGTCATCAGTTCAAACTGAGACCAAAACGCTAACTGGAAATTCTCTCAATTCACCCTTGTTAATTTCTGTTCTGGTGTTAGAATGATTGCCACCAAATATTCTAAGCAACCATGATACTCTTCCTGATCTACTATCCAGGGTCTTGTTTAGACAGAGAAGCATTTACTAGCGATCATAATTAAACATGCTAATAATAGCTACAACAGCTCATTCTCATTGATGCGGCAAGCACCACGCATATCGCTTTGCCTAATAATGTGTGACATTAAACATTTTCACTAGGTCAACCACTTAATCCTCAGAAAATTTCTGGCGGCCAACCATTAAGTTTCACGTTGATATTTAATGGTTGTTTTAAAGAAGGGTAAGCAAGAGTGTGTGTTACTTTTTTTTTTTTTTTTTAAATAGGGGCTAGGGGAGGTAGGTTGGAAAGAGGAGATAAGCATTGGAAACATCACGTATGATTATTGCATTTTAATCATATAACAAATATGTCTGTCAGGATTATGTGGTTAACATTACTGCAAATTTGGCTTCTGTAAATACTTTAAAACTTTCAATGTTTTCATCATCAGGTCTAAGTAGGCTTGGAGCGGCTGAGTAGGCTTTGAATAGGCTGCCATTCAATTCAGACATCAGTACTTTGCAAGTAACTATTAGCATTTATTACCTACACGTGGAAAACTATAGCAAAGAAAGGTCAATCAAGAGTTGTGCTCAAGGTCATCAGGTAAAATGAGATTAATACTGAAAAATTCTCCCACGAAGTGAAGACCAGGGATTTGGCCAAGTGTAAGGTGGTGGGGAAAACACCTAGCTGACGCCCCTCCGAAGAAACCTCAGAATGGAGAAAAATGTCAGAGCCCCAAGGGTAGACACATTTGGGTTTTTCAGGGTCTACAAAAAGACAACCACTCTAACACAAAAATCAAGCAAATCATACGCAAAATCCCTCAAGCCATAACCTTCCTCTGCTCTTCACACCTTTGGATGGGGAGGTTCTACTATTTTAAAGAAGGAGACAGATCAGAGACCTTAACTCCTTTTTCTGTGCTATCAAACACCCCACAAACTTTCTCTAGCAACCAGATTCCAGAAGTATTTTCTCTCCTCTTGAAAGCCCATCACTCCCTTTACTCAAGGAACAGAGTAATTAGGGACCTAATAAAACAGCCCCACCAAGGCGGCAGCCACCAACCTGCTGGGGAGAGCTGAGGCAGAATCACTTTCTGCACCAGGAACATTCCGCGCCGCACTATGGAGGCCGCCATCTTGGCGCATACCAAACGGAAAGTCTGTGGGGGGCGGGGCGGACAGAGGAAGGGGAGGGGTTACAGCCGAATTGGACGAATTCCGTCCGGCGTTCTTGGGACTGACGCTCCGCCCCTTTTCCCGGTTCCAGCAGTTGGTACAGTCCCGGAGAGTATGGCTGCCGCATTTCGACCCTCAAGAGAAGTTCCGCTGCGAGTGTTGCGAATTTCGCTGTATCCCGGGGTGGGAGGCTCCGGTTCCAGTTGCTGCCGCTACCCTGTTGGAGGTATCGGCAGCCTCAGCCGGTGGAAGGAGGGGAGGGATGGGAAAGAAAGGAGCGTTAGACCCCAGCAGGCATCTTTTTAGAGCAGTCACACACCGGCTGGAGCGTGCTCTTGCCCTCTAGTTGCGCGTGGATGTAGCCGTGGCCTCTGGGGGTCGTGGATGGTCCTAGTCCCTGGAAACCGAAGGACGGTTGGGGTCTTGGCCTCGGGCTGTGGTGCACTCCCTCGGAGGGGGCGACATTGCGCTCCGGGAACATCCCTGCCCCTTGGGTGTACTTTTTCTGCAGGGTTTGGGAGCGGAGGTGTTAGACTCCTTGAGTTTGAAGCCTCAGTTCTGCTAACAATCTAAGAGACCTTGAGCAGTTCTCTTCATTTTCAAAATTGTTCCTTAACATTTTTATGGAAAGGGTTAAATCTGAAAATGCTAGTGAGTGATAATAAAAACATTCAACACTTTGTGTCAGGCATTGTTTTGATGCATTTTACCTATATTAATTCCTTGCCTCTAGATAACACCCAGTAAAAGAGGTACTGTTCTTTTTCTGCATTTACAGAGGCGGAAACATCGAGATTAAATAATTTGCCCAAGATCAGAGAGAATCAGTAGAGGTGGGATTTGCACATGGCCAAACACAGACCTGCTCTTCACCACTTCCCTGTGACTGCCTTTCTATAAATAAATAGCAATTTTTATTGTTGCCTTGTTATTACAGCACATAGAATTCTTTTAGTGAGTGATTCTTTGGCCAAACTTCATCCATTTTATCTCATTCATAGCTGAGGATCCTAAAGAAAGGATGCTGTTTCCCAGAGTTGTGATCAGTGGTTTCTGACATATCTTGAAGATACATAACCCCCTCATTTCACAAATAACAAAACTGAGAGTTGCAGTGGTCACACTTCAGCTTTTTCCATTACACAATATGCTTCTCCCTAGATAAGCCCAAAGTAGATATGCCTGTTTTGCGTTTAAATATTAGCTATATTTTAATGCCTTTGTTACCCCTTAACCAGATGGCAAATGCCTATTTGTCCTTCAAATCCCAGCTTCCTGTCTACCAGTCCCCACATACTGTTAATCACTACTAAGTCCTTTCACACCACAAATAAAAATTGTCTTACCGAGGATTTGCATTTTCCAGTAGTTTGGAAATGTTTTCTCCCACCAGGGTTACTGTTGTATTTAGTACCTGTGTAGATGGATCATTTATAATAGATGAAGATAAGAACAGTTAATTAGAGGCAGTCAAGCTCTACTCATGTTATTTGCTCACTATAAAAGAGCGAAAATGATTTTACTTTTTTCTTTTTCTAATTTTTAGCTAGAAGATACCTACTTACAGATAATATTATGAAATTAAAAGAATTTCAGCATAAGAAGGTGGCTGTTGTATATAATCTTCCTGGCACCAAAGGTAATGGAATTTATTTTTTAATTCTTTCATGGATCTGTCAGTCAGGTTTCCTCTGTTTTTATCGCTATTCAGTCTCTCCTTCAGTTAACCTCTCAGAAAAAATTGAGACCATTTATTCTTATTTCCCTAGTCTACATTCACCTTTCATCTCACACTCTACTACTACAAAGTCTACAGCTCTCCTCTTATCCCAGCTCCCATGATGCCAGAGAAATACTAAAACTAGTGCTACGATTAGTCCTTTCTAGATCTATGCCACTCAAAGTATGGTTTGAGGAACAGCAGCATCAACATCTATTGGGTGGTTGATAGAAATACAGACAGAAAGACCCCAGATGATTTATATGTACAATAAAGTTTAAGAGCTCTAGATGACTGACTTTCAAAGTTTTTGATGTAGAGGAGGCATGAAAACTGCATTTTATGTTTCATCTCCAATACACACACATATATATCTATATATAAATGAAATCAAATGAAACAAAAGTGCTATGTGTGAGGATACATTTTGATATTTTTCATTCTGTGCTGGACAAGTCAATAGGATCAAAGATTTCTTAAACAGGAGAAACTTGACTATATGAAATCTGGCATTTGCTTTGAAAAAAATCCAATGTATTTGGGGAATGTAGAGGAAACAGAATTAGCAAAATATTGGCAATTGTTGAGGCTAGGTGATGGGCACTTGGGGGAAGGGTCATTATACTGTTCTCTCTACTTTTGGGTATGTTTGAAATTTTTATTATAAAAAGCTAAAAACACAAGAAGAACACCACCCTAGGTTCTATTCCTTTTCAGCATTTGAGAAATCCTTTTGCATTTATTCCCTCCCTCCTGCACATAGAGTTCTTCCCAATACTTAAAGCTCCTTTATGAACACATCCAAGACTTTTCTTTCTTTTAATAACGCTTTTTTGTCCTTACTGACTTTTCCAGCTCTAGGCCCAGCTCTCCCTCCTCTAATTGCCACATGTTTGTGAGCACCTGATTAAGACTTCCTGCCTCCATTCCCTCACAGTCCAGAAATCGGTGTTCCCTTGCTGCTCCACTAATCATACTGACATATAACACCACCTGCAGGACAAGAACATAATCTTTGGCATGGGGGAGAGTATATTTGTCTCTAGTTTAGTAGACTCAATCTAGATTTCACTTCAGTCTTGTCTTTTTACCCCAGGTATTTTAGAGCTATGTAAGGTTTGCAATTAGGGCTCCATGTCATTGTCTAGTTGTTATTTCCAATTGTCATGGTCTTTATAAGGCTGTGACGGTTGCGCACATGTTCTGAAAGGCAATAATCAGTGCCAATCTACTTCATTGTTAGACTGCTATTTATAAAATCCTGTCAACCTTGTCACTTTAAGAACCCGTGGTGGGGCTGGGCGCGGTGGCTCACGCCTGTAATCCTAGCATTCTGGGAGGCTGAGGCGGGAGGATCGTTTGAGCTCAGGAGTTCGAGACCAGCCTGAGCAAGTGTGAGACTCCGTCTCTACTAAAAATAGAAAGAAATTAGCTGGATAACTAAAAATATATAGAAAAAATAAATTAGCTGGGCCTGATGGCGCATGCCTGTAGTCCCAGCTGCTCAGGAGGCTGAGGCAGAAGGATCGCTTGAGCCCAGGAGTTTGAGGTTGCTGTGAGCTAGACTAACGCCACGGCACTCTAACTTGGGCAACAGAGTGAGACTCTGTCTCAGAAAAGAAAAAGAACCTGCGGTGGTACTCTGTTGTACTCCACACTATGTACATGCTCGCCCCACTGGCTTCCTAGCTCTTCCATAATGGTCCTGACCTTTCTTGAGTCCAGTGTGGTTTCTTGTTAATCTAGTCACAGCTTTCCCGTCCATACCTTTCACCCCCAGTTCTATTCTATTACTCATATCGATACCTAGAATGCCCCCTCCTGTTTCTCTAACTCTATTCAGCGGCTTACTTCCTCACCAGTACCCCTCCTTTTCCACCAAACCTGGTCTGTCCTGAGTCATGATAGGTGTTGTAATAGGACTCTCCTGTCCACTCAGAGTCATAATAGGTATCATAGTAGAACTCTTCTTTCCTATTACATTTATAGTCATTCACATGTCACCTCTTCCATCATTGTTTTCAGACAGCTTTATTTAAATATGTCTTGCTCCTAAATAGACTTTAAGCTCTTTGAGGGCAGGAACTATGCCTTATTCTTCTTGGTGTGTCTCACACAAAGAAGAATACCTCTGAATATGAATGTACAATATAAGCACTTAAATGTTGATTGATTTGTCTTAAAACACAAGTTACATCTTAAAATTTTGAATTCTTAAGGTTTTTTAAGAAGAATTAAGAGATATAAAATGTAAAGTCGTCTCTTTGAGATCTTATAGATTGGAAATTGCTTAGAAATATTTAATAGACTAAATCCTCTTAGATCTAACAGGTGACAGAAGGAATGAAAATGAGAACAATAATGTCTTATTTACTGGCAGTTACTATGTGTTCAATGCCTTACGTACCTCATCTCAGGTAACCCCATGAGGTAGGTATCACAATCCTCACTTGACACGAGAGGAATCCAGTCTCATAGACAAGGGTCTCCCCCAGAGCATGCAAGTGGCTGAGCCTAAATTTCAGCCCAGGTCCTTCCATCTCTAAAACCTTTAACATTATGTGGTTCTAAAAATAAAGATTGGAACATCTACTGCATTATCTCAAACCTATTAGGGTTTCTTATAAATCGAAAGCTGTGTCCACCTCAGCTTCTAGTTCCTGTGTTTTTAATGTATATTTTGCCATTCCTTTCAGCAGCATTCCTTCAAAGCTCTGGGCCTGGAACAAATCCTATAGTACTTCTTGGCAGCTTCTGATACTGACAACAGTTTTGCCTTCTGGAAAGCAGATGCTTGCTTGGTGCCTGCCTTGCATCTCACCCCACATTTTGGTGAGAATACAGCCCCCTCCTGTTGCCAAGAAGCAGTGCCTCCTTTTGGTGTTTGACTGTCCCCTAAGTGGATCAGATGCAAAGACAAGGAACAACAATGCGGTGTGATGACCTTGAAATGCTGCTATCAGTAGAAGAGTGTTTGCTGCTGTTTAGAGGACTGTTTTGCCCCCTACCCATTACGTAAAGCTGTGGCATGCTTTCTAACAACTGAGTAAAGAGAGACCAAGAGGAATGAAAGAGAGATGAAGTTGAATCACATGAAAGAAGCACAAAGTATTACTGAATTGTGTAGGTCTACCATTGTGGATAAACCCCCCTCAAGTCACATTTTTCTTTTAGTTTCCCTGCTTAGTGCTCTGCCAATTGATGGTTTGGGTATCTAGCTGCATTTTCTTCATTTTTCTCATGAGTCACCTCTAAATTCAGTTATCTGGGCTAAGCCTCTCGGACAGTAGTATACCTGAGGATTGCCTAGAGAATCAGAAATGCCTATTCCTGTGGTCCTACCCCCAGAACTTCTGTTTTAGAAAATCTTGAGTGGGCCTGGGCCGTCTGCTGACTCTCAGTGCTCTCAAGGAGATCAGCCAGGGATGGGAGCTGTGTGTCTGTGAGCCCCTCTCATGCCCCTTGGCAGTGAGTGGGGGTACAGGCTTCCTCTTCTCCCTGAGGTCAGACTCCTTACAATCCCAGTCAGCCTCAGTGATGGCCACTGTACTGTGCTTTCTTCCAGAAACCTATTTTAGAAACTTGGAAGAGAAATTGACCCAGAACAAGCTCATCTTGAAGGAGGAGTTGAGAACCTTGCTTCATTTATGTGAGTCCCGGGATGATATGGAGCTGGCTAAAAGTGTCATTTACAGGTGAGGCATTTCCTTAAAATTCTGCCACCTTCATCTCTTCTTACGCTCGTCTCTTCTTACTCTGTTCCTTTCCCTGAGCAATCTCATCCACTTCTGAGATTTTAACTATCACCTCTGCATTGATGAATTCCAAATCTCTTGTCCAAATGCCTACCTTGCACTCCAGACATTTACATTCGTTCATTGAAAAAACAGTTATTGGTGCTATGCCAGGTGCTAAGGATAGAAAAACAGATAGGAGGATAGAAAAACAGATATTATTTGTGTCTGAAGAAATCACCAGCCTATTCACTAACTCCACTTACATATCCCCTAGGTCTTCAAATTCAACATATACAAATTTATTCGTCTTCCTGTGTTTTCTATCTCACTAGTCACTCAGGGCAGATAATTGGGAGCTTCCTTCCCCTTAATCTCATTACTTCTCCTTCCTGATAGGAAAATAAATCCTATTACTTCCACTTCCTTGAAATTTCTCATCTCCAGCCCTTCTCTCTCTCCCCCTATTACCAGTGTCTTAGTTCAGGCTTTAATGTCTGTCTCTTGGATCACTTCACTCCTAATTATTCTTCTTCTTTCAGTTTTGTGCCTGTTATACCTTTCTGATCCATTATTAGGGTTTCCTGTGTCAGAGGGAACTCACATGTAATTATAGCCTGCTGTTGGTTAAGCCAGCAAAGGTTTCACTTAACAGGGAGCAGTGTGACATCAAATCAACAGGCTTCATTTCTGAAATTAAGTCCATTGCTGCTTTTCACCATTCTTTAAAAATATATTTATGTACATGGACCTGCATTTATATTGTACATTTATAGAGAGAAATACAAGATTATCATATATAGAATACTAGAATGTTATGTACCAAAAGTTAACTGTGGTTCTCTGGGAATTAATAGATTGTATATTTTTTGTTTGTCTAAATGTATATCTTTCTGATTTCTCAAACTTGTCTACAATGGACATTATTAATTTTATATGAAACAATTAATGTTATTTTTAAAGTAAAAAAATTAAATTAAATTAAATCTGTTTAAAATTTGAAAAACACCAAAAAAGTAGAAAGAAAAAATATATCCCAGATTCTGCTTTTTCAGTTATCTGTTGCTGCATAACAAACCATGATCAAACTTAATGGCTTAAAACCATGACTATCTATTATTTCTCACAATTCCATGGGTCAGGAATTGAGGTCCATCTCCATCGGGCAGCTCTTCATTGGCATTGGCTGAAGGCACACACTCACCTGTAGTCAGCTGGGCTGTGCTGTTCTGCAAGGTCCAAGAAGGCCTCTCTGATGCTTCTGATGCCTCAGAGCTCCTCCATGTGACCTCGCTCTCCCTGTAGTGCCTCACCATTCGTTCATTCAGCTTCAGCTGCACCAGCCCATAGTACAGGTGGGAGCCACCAGGCCTTATGGAGCTGCCTGGAATTCACACAGCTCTTCCTGTTTAAGGCAAGTTACCTGGGCAGACCAAAGTCAAGGGGAAATGGATTCTACCTCTGGGTGGATAGAGCAGTGTGCATATGCAGGGAGGGAGGATTGATGGCAGCCATCTCTGGGGCCCATCCCCTACATCTAAGAAATAATTGTTAGTACTTTCATATATTTTTTCATAGATTTTTTTTTCCCATGCAAAGATTTTGTGGCTTTGGTAGGTTTTATTTTACATAATTATAATTATTATCGGATGTATGATAATATTTTCTTATTTTCTAAGTTAATATAACATAAATATTTTTTCTTGTTAATTATATACTTAGGAATCATATTTTAGTGGCATCATAATATTCTATTCTATGTTAAGATACTTTAATTAACTATGCCCCTATTGTTGAACATTTAAATTATTTCTAATTTTTCACCAGTATAAATAGTGCCATGATGAGCAACTCTCTGCATAAAACTTACTCTTGGTTTCATTTTGGTCATCAGAGGATATGAACTTTTTTAAAGCTTATCTGTATAACTGTCAGATTATTTTCCAAAATGGTTATGGTAATTTATAGTCACACTGTATCAGAAAACTTAATTCTGTATTTCAGTTTTGCAAAGTTATGTCATTTGAGACCCTCTGGCTTGTTTTCCTCTCACTCTTTTTACTACCCAAAGCTGTCAGACATTTGTAAGAATAGCAGAATGAGATAACAACTTTGAACACTCTTTCCATTTTTATTTTTATCATAAACATTCGAAGTATGACTCATAATTCCTTTATTGATTCTAATAACTCTCTACCCAGCTGTCCTTTCCTTGTCTACTTGGAGACAGCTGGACAAGTGGGAAGATGGGTGGGTCCGTGGCCCAGCCAACCTGTTCTCTCCCTGAGTCAGGAAGCCCACGGCTTGGAAAGGGGAATTATAAACTGAAACATAAGCCGTTTATAGAGCCAAAAATGAGGAGCAACTTAATCCCCTCATAATCTTGACCAAATGCTGTTGTTTGGTTTAGAGAGGGATTTTAGATCCTCTTACTTGAATGTTTCTTGTCCAGAAGGCGATTCATTATCTCATTGACTTTCTAACACTTTTATTAGTGTGAATGCCATTTAGAATGTGAATGTCAAATTGGGAAAACTTCTGTTTTTGCTTTCTTTTGTTTTAATCTGGCACAAGTTTCTCGTGATTACTGAAATACGTTGATTTTAAATATGCTTTCCTTAGCGTGCCTTATACTTTATAAGAGCTTACATGTATTGAAGACTTGCTGTGTGCCAGGCACATTGTCTCATTTAATCCTCACAAAAAAACTCTTCAAGTTGAGTTCTCTTCTCTCCATTTTACAGATGAGGAAACTGAGGCACACAGTGGTTAATTAATTTGCTCATCATTACTGAGTTTGTAAGTAGAAGAGTTGGGATTTGAATCATCTGTTGGGAATCAGAGTCTGAAAACCCTTAATTAGTATATTATTTTGCCTTCTGATAATTTATAAGTATTGTAATGAGGCAACGAATATTATTTGTAAGTTCTATAATTGGATTGTGAAGCGTATCTTTAAAAGTACACATCTTCTTTCTAGTTGGCAGTACTTATGTTTAGAATAGACTAGCCATAATGCTACTCTGACTTTCCTCAGTGATTTTTAGCAGAAGATAAAAAGTATTCTGTTTCATAAAGTCTGAGTTTTTCCCCCGTGGGTATTTTAGATTCATTCGTTACATGAATCTGTATGAATATGAAGATTCATAATGAATAAATCTTCCCAAAATGTGATTTACATGTAATCATGAGGTGCTTCTTTTGTCACCAGATTGTCATCTTGGTGTCTAAAGCAGAAAGAGTTGGTTATTGAGAGTAAATTTACACTGGTGATTTACAGTTCTGCAGTTCTGACTGGCTACCTGTAGAAATCTCAAGCCACATACTACACGTCATTGTGTTTAAAATTAGGCTTTTCCTAAAACTAAAAATTTCAAAACTGCATTTAACTTGTTTAGCTAGGTGATTGTAGCTCACATGTGCCTTTCCCCAAGCTCAGAAAAGCAGAGAGATTGCTGTCAATTGTAAATGCGTCTGTCGGTGTCTGCCATCCTCTGTGGGGATGAGCACAGAGCATCCCCGACTCCTTTCTTTTGTCCTCCTCTGGGTGGGGCTCTTTCTGATGCACTTGCAGCTGCGAGGTTCCTGCTGTTTTCTAATGTATGCTCACACAGTCTCAGCAGGTCGTTACTAAATTTGGAGAATGATTACAATGTACATTTTTCCTTTATTTCTTTATTTCACAGGATGTCAGCCTCTAACAAACTCTTTGTTTATTTGTTTGTTTAAATGCCCGGTATACTTCTGCACTCCAGGATGCCTCTGTTGTCTTCACCTCTCCACTTCTCCCCCGCCAGACTGGGAGAGCGCCTCGTTCTTTATTGTGTCCACAGCACCTAGCATGCTGCATGCCACGGTCTTTGTCCCTCCTTTTTTCTGTGTCCTACCTTTTGGCTCATTGAATCATTTTGATTTCCAGGTACCATGCAGAGAACAGAAATGTCACTTTGGGGGAATATAAGTTTGGACCACTTTTCATGAGGCTATGTTATGAGTTGGATCTTGAGGAGTCTGCACTGGCGCTCATCAAAGACCAGGTTATTGTTTTCTGATTGCTTTCCCGATGGGGTGTTTTTGGTGACATTAGGAAGGGCATCTCTTCCATACACATTATTCCTGGGTTAGATTTTCAGAGATAGGCCACTGGGCTGAATGAGTGAGCTTTTCCATTCATTTTTAAAGTTCCCTAGAAGTCAGTTCATGTGAAGAGGTGTAGGGATCTACATTGGTGTAGAGCAGGTGTGGAAGAGGTATAGGTACAGATTATAGGGTATCCACTACTTTGGATGTGTGTCGACCTGGGGCATACATCCTCTTTGTGAAGATTCCAGCGGAGAGTAGTTTGACAAGCTGCCAATTTAAGACTGACATTCCTATCCTTCACCTGTTCTCAATTTTGTATTTGCATTTTTATTTCTGGTTGAAGACTATATTTGTGAAGTACTTTTCTATTTTCAAAATGCTTTCACATAATTTTTTTTCCCCTAAAGACAAAAATAAGTAATTATTTTTTCTGTTATTTACTGAATATTTACTATGTCCTCAGCATTGCTTAAGCACTTTACATGTTTCATTTTATTTGTTTTTCCCAATATCCCTGGTGAGGTAGATATATTATTTCCATTTTACAGATGAGGAAAATGGGACCTGGAGACATTATAAATTTATCCGTGGTCAGAAACATTTGTTAAATTTTGGGGCTGAGTCTGGCCACGAGGTGTATTTTAGTATATTTAGGAATGTACATAACGAGGTTGTTCTTTGTGCCTCTTGTTCTTTCCCATGTATGGTGTTCTCTGTGTGTGGTAGGACTGTTAACTCTAGGCTTGCCCTTCTTTAAGGACACCTGTGTGTTAGAAAGATGACCATAATATGTTAGTAAGCAGAGAAAAGATAGTTTCAGAATAATACAGATGGTTTGATCCTATTTTTTTTCTAAAAAAGAAAAAATATATCCCAGATTCTGCTTTTTCAGTTATCTGTTGCTGCATAACAAACCATGATCAAACTTAATGGCTTAAAACCATGACTATCTATTATTTCTCACAATTCCATGGGTCAGGAATTGAGGTCCATCTCCATCGGGCAGCTCTTCATTGGCATTGGCTGAAGGCACACACTCACCTGTAGTCAGCTGGGCTGTGCTGTTCTGCAAGGTCCAAGAAGGCCTCTCTGATGCTTCTGATGCCTCAGAGCTCCTCCATGTGACCTCGCTCTCCCTGTAGTGCCTCACCATTCGTTCATTCAGCTTCAGCTGCACCAGCCCATAGTACAGGTGGGAGCCACCAGGCCTTATGGAGCTGCCTGGAATTCACACAGCTCTTCCTGTTTAAGGCAAGTTACCTGGGCAGACCAAAGTCAAGGGGAAATGGATTCTACCTCTGGGTGGATAGAGCAGTGTGCATATGCAGGGAGGGAGGATTGATGGCAGCCATCTCTGGGGCCCATCCCCTACATCTAAGAAATAATTGTTAGTACTTTCATATATTTTTTCATAGATTTTTTTTTCCCATGCAAAGATTTTGTGGCTTTGGTAGGTTTTATTTTACATAATTATAATTATTATCGGATGTATGATAATATTTTCTTATTTTCTAAGTTAATATAACATAAATATTTTTTCTTGTTAATTATATACTTAGGAATCATATTTT
>NW_012155284.1:9745488-9887939 GCF_000956105.1 Propithecus coquereli | reverse complement strand
TTTTTAATCTATATATTTTTGTATTGTTTGACTGTTTTTTAATAAGCGTGTGTTAATTTTATATAATGTAATGTCAGTGTTCTTTTAATTAAAAGGAAACATTTGAGTGCAGATGTCTTTATTATAGAATGTCTTTTTTTCCTTTGGGTAGATGCCTAGTAGTGGGATTGCTGGATCAAATGGTATTTCTATTTTTAGCTCTCTGAGATAACTCCAAATTACTTCCCACAGAGGTTGTACTAATTTGCAGTCCCACCAGCAGTGTAAGAGTGTTCCAGTGTCTCCACATCCATGCCAGCATTTGTTGTTTTGGTACTTTTTTATAAAGGCCATTCCCATTGGAGTTAGGTGATACCTCACTGTGGTTTTGATTTTCATTTCCCTAATGAGTAGAGATGTTGAACACTTTTTTATATGTTTGCTGGCCATTATTCTGTCTTCTTTTGAAAAGTTTCTGTTCATGTCCTGTGCCCATTTATTGATGGGGTGGTTTGATTTTTTCTTGTTGATTTTCTTAAGTTCTATATAGATTCTTGTTATCAGCCCTTTATCAGATATGCAAATATTTTCTCCCATTCCGTAGGTTGTCTGTTTGCTCTAATGATAGTTTCCTTGGCTGTGCAGAAGCTTTTTAATTTGATCAAGTCCCATTTATTTATTCTTGTTGCTGCTGTGATTGCTTTGGGGGTTTTCTTCATAAATTCTTTGCCTATGCCGATGTCTATAAGAATTCTCCCAACATTTTCTTCTGGAATTCTTAAGGTTTCATGTCTTAGGTTTAAGTCTGTTATCCATCGTGAGTTGATTTTTGTGAGAGGTGAGAGGTGGGGATCCAGTTTCAATCATAGGAATGGAAAAACAAGCACCACATGTACTTGCCATCAAATCGGTACTAACTGATTGACACTAACATGCACACAGGGTAGTAATATTCACTGGGTGCAGGTCAGGTGGAAGGGAAGTGGTAGGGATGGGTAAACTCACAACTAATGGATGTAGAGCACACCGTATGGGGGAAGGGCACGCTTGTAGCCCAGGTTTGAGTGAGGCAAACACATCATGTATAACCAAAATGTTTGTACCTCCATAATATTCTGAAATTTGAAAAAATAAATTAAAAAAAAGAAAGCAAACTAGAAAAAAAAGAAAACAGAAGTTTCACTGTAATAAATCATAGCTGTATGATGATAAAGACACAAAAATAAAAAATAAAATGAAAGTAAAGTTTTTTTTAACCTACTTGTAGATGAAGAAGTTATGTATAAGTTAGTTTTCTGGAATAGAGTAAACTGAATTAGACATAAGGCCTAATTCTGCTTCTATGCAAACTTGTGTTCCCTACTTGCAGCCCTGTAGTGCTGCCAATATGGTAGCCACTAGCCACACATACTTACCAAGCCCTTGGACCACAGCTAGTTCAAATTTACAGGTGCTATAAGTGTAAAATATATGATGGATTTCAAATACTTCATATAAAAAAGAGAATGCAAAGTATCTTCATCATTTTTTATGTTGGCTACATGTTGAAATTACATTGTGGATATAGGAGTTTAAATAAATTTAATCTATTTCTTTTTACTTTTTTTTATGAGGCTATTCGAAAATTTAGGATCACATACGTATCTCACACTGGTGGTTTGAAATAGCTTTCCATTGGACAAGGCTGCTCTGGTGGCTTTCCATAACACTTAGAGGAAAAGTCAGACCCCTGACCATGACCTAGAGGGCCCTTTGTGCCATCTCTTCTCCTCCTACTCTCCCCTTACTCACTTCGCTCTGGGCCTGCTTGTTGTTCCTCAGCTATGCTGAGCCACGGCCTCTTGCTGGAATATGTTGCACCCTCATCCTTGAGGCTCCCTCCCTGACCTCATTGAGGTCTTCTCTGAAAAGCCCTCCCTGACCACCTTCCGTCTGCCTTCTCTGTCACTTTGTCCTGCTCCCTTGATCTTCATAGCCCTTATGGATACTTGAAATTATATATTTATTTTTTTCACTTGTACATTGTCTCCCACACCAGAATTTAAGCTCCTCTGGATTATAAACCCCATTAGAGGTTGGAGCAGGATGTATGTCTTATTTATCATTTCTTTATTCTCAGCACCTAGAACAGGGTCTGTGTGGTAGGTGCTCAAAAAAGAAAACAAAACTTGAGCAAGGCACATTTAACAATACTTTCGAATGTCATGTGCCACATTATCATGGCACTCGGATCTTTGAGAAGATGTTGGGGAGATGTTGATCAAGGATACAAAATTTCAGTTAGATAGGAGGAATACGTTCAAGAGATCTATTGTACAACATGGTGACTGTAGTTAATAACAATGTATTGTCTTCTTTAGAATTGCCAAGAGAGTAGATTTAAAGTGTTCTCACCACAAAAAAATATGTGAAGAAATGCATATGTTAATTATCTTGGCCTAGCCATTCCATGGTGTATACATATCTCAAAACAAGTACACGATAAATATATACAATTTCTATTTGTCAGTTAAAATAAATAAATACATACAAGTTGGAAAAAAAATGTTGAGAACCACTGTTTATGTGAATTATTTCATAAAGTGAGTAATCAATTCAGTATTATCTGTGTGCCAGAAGACCTCTTGCCTTAGTCCTCAAGTACATTTATAGCTGCCATTTCATGTTAATAGCTGACACCCAGGTTCAAGGACCACCCTTCCGGGGTTAATTGGTTCATTTCTTTTCTCCTAAGCATAGCAGAGCCATGTTTTGTAAAGACATACTTACAAAACCCGAGCTCTCTTGCTGTATGTACCTCTTGCTGCTTGTTCAGTGTGCCCATTCCTAAAGGTAACACAGCCAAGAGAGTGGGCAGCATTTTAACTTTTTCAAAAATAAATCCTTGGTATATCAAATTTATTAGAGAATTTAGAAGGCCAAATGAATAAAGTATGCAGAAAAATAAGATCTGGATAGGTAAGATAACAGTATAAATACCCCCTTAATAGTTTTAAATTTTAACCAACCTGTGTTATTTTTCTTCATTAGCGTTTACTAGGTTTCTTCTCAGACTCCACATCATTCAATATTTTGATGGATATGTTATTTATCAAGGGTAAATATGAAAGTAAGTACTGCAATTTATGTTTGCTGTAAAATTCTGTTGTCTTTGCTGTAGTAATTAGGGGGAAAAAATGGACTATGCAGAAATGATCTTTATATTCCTGATGAGTGGCTTCATTGTGGAGACCTCATTCTTGAAGTCTGAAAACATTGCATTGCATGTCATGCCTAACCATCCCAGATTTTACTTATGCTAAAATTATAGCAGGTGTTAAAATATTAGTTCCTCCCGAATGATCTGATGATTTTTTTTTAACATTTAGGTAATTGCTAAATGACTTTGAGAAGTAGCTTTTATTGTGCTGAAATACACTTTTTAGTAGATGGTGCTGAACAGATTAGGACTTCAGCAGCCAAAAGTAGAGGAACTCTGACCTTGCTAAAATGCATTTAATACTGCTGGTCCTCTCCTCATTTTTGACAGGTGCTTCAGAAGTATTCATAGAGATGAAAAACCAAGGTGTGAAGTTCACCAAAGATACCTATGTCCTTGCTTTTGCAATTTGCTACAAACTGGTAAGACTATTTCTCCTTAACTTTTAAAGCATTGTGAGTGGTGTTTGAGAGAGGATTTATTTATTTATTTTTCTCTCTACAAATAAAATTCAGTTCCTCTGAAGTCTGTTTTCCATCTGGTGCAAATATTTTAATTTAAAATGTATTCATTTTTAGAAAGCTCAAGTTAGCCTTATCAGACAGTTTTATTATGGGAAAAGTAATTTTATCATTTTTCACCCTTCTCTGGCGATCATGTGGATAGTGAGAACAAGAGGTGGTATGTTGGGTTTAAGCTGTGCTTTAGAGTCATCTTGCATGCTGCACTCTGCCAGATCCATCTTCCCTGTTGACCTTTTCTGTGGAAATCTTCCCATCCCTGAGTAGTAAACTCAAGGACTACTTTGTCCTCATCTGTAAAGATTTTGTAATCAACAAAGCTAGAAGTGGTGTTTATTTCCTCCAAATATCCCTCCATTGTGCTCTGTTTGTATCACCTACCTGGTGCTTCTAACACAGCCTGCTGTTGTACTTAGTAGATGCAGGATCCATTTTCCTCACTTTAGTATGAGCTCCTTCAGGCTTCTTTGTATCCCAGCACCTAACACAGTGCCTAGTACCCTATCCATTTTTAATAAATATATATGACTTTAAAACGAACTCTTTGAGACCATAACTTATAAGTCCTTATATCATTATTGCACCAGGATTGTTTCTTGCACAAATGAATGAATAATAACTGAAATAGTGAAACGACCAAGGTTCAATGTATTACTGTAGCCTGACTTTGGAAACTCCTTATACTGAAAACAAGGAACACCAAGCAAGGTAGAAGAAAATGGGCCATGAAAAACTTCCCTAAAGAACGTAGCAATACCAATTTTCCAAAATAAGAAGGGTAGCTGGGTTGCAGTGGAAAGAAAATCAACTGAAAATTGAGAAACTTGGAGTCTAGTCTCAACTTTAGTATTATTAATAACTGGCTTAGATAGCTCTGAACTGATCACCTATCTCATTTATAAAATGAGAGAGTTGGATTAGAGGTCAGAAAACTTTTTCTATAAAAGGCCAGATAGTAAATATTTTAGGCTTTTGGGGCCACATAAGGTCTCTGACACATATTCTTCTTTGTTTTTACAAGCCTTTAAAACTGTAAAAACCATTCTTAGCTGTATGCTAGATTTGGCCCCAGGGCCAGAGTTTGCTAACCACTGGATTAGATAATCCTTTCCTATCATACCATTCTATGATTCTGAGAAACAGAAGGCCAACAAAACACACAACACCAGAGCATCAGTTATTCAGCATTGTGATTCCCAGTTTTCTTGTCTATTTAAGGATGGCTCCCTGAGTGTACACGGAAGTGGAGAGAATTTAATTCTACAATTTAGGAAGAGCCAGAGGACTTTTCCTCCCCTGTGTTGTGCCTGAGAATAACTTGTTTCACTCAGTGGAGATGAGTTGAAAAATTGATCTGGTTAGCCAGCACCAATTCCAAGTCAGTTCTGGGAGCTGTTGTCTCTGATCAAATTCAGATTTGATTTTGAGAATTTGAGTTGTGACTCATGTCATGACAGGTAGACATAAGTGCACAGCTGATGCTGTTCTCATAAAGCTAATCCACCTACAACATGCACAGAGGAAGAGGATTTAGTTTTACCATTGCTGTCCTGCAGGTTTTTGTATCACTCACATTCTTGAATTTTTTTTTTAAGGTTTCTGTTTTCATGGGATTCTTTTATAATTTATGTTCAAATTAGTGTTCATGTTTTCAAATATTTGACTTATGTGGATATTTTCAGATTGGAAATCCGCCCAGGAAAAGTTTCCTAGTGTTGTTGGGCCTTACTCTCCCATTTAATATAGTAACAGGCTGACTCTTTATACTTTGAGTTATGGCGTCTGTGTCTAGAAACTAGACTGCTCAGATACAAAGACACATGTATGTTTGCTGGTGAAAACTTCCCCAAGTCAGAAAATTGACAAAGAGCTTTAAAAAGAAAGTTAATTTAGATTTGAGCTACTAACATATCAATAACTTGGTCTGTTTGCAAATGGTATCTACGTGGAGCTTAATCTTTTAAGTGGCTTGAGATATGCTCTGGGAAATTCTTTCAAAAGGAAATCTAATATTGAGACTGTTAGTCATTTTATTAAACTTAAAGGTTCATGACATTTATTGAGCAATTCTGTTTCCTCACAGAATAGCCCTGAATCTTTCAAAATCTGTAATACTTTAAGAGAAGAAGCCCTAATTAAAGGAGAAGTTCTCTCCAGAAGAGCATCCTGTTTCGCTGTGGCATTAGCTCTGAATCAGGTAAGGCTTTGGGGTGCACCTACACAAATTGGGAATAGGCAGGACCTCACTAATTTCATTAGTTCTTGCTTTTGTTTTCCCCCTCCCAACAGTATTATAATAAAAAGTTACCATAAAGAAACCAATGCCTTTGCTGCCATGGCAACCTATATCTGTACCTATACCTGCAAACAATGTTTTTGTTTACATTTGAGGACTAACATATATTTCTTTCTGGAAGGGATTGGCTGAGATCCTGTGGAGAATCAGGGAGGGAAGCTGCACGCTGAGAGAAATTTCTCAAATAATTAAAAGGAACATTTCAAATGATCAGTTTACTTTGTAATATTCTCAGAAAGCAGTTTAATTTAATGCTCTCCAAAGCTGAATTCACCTCAGATGAATGAGGACTCTGGGGTCAGCCCATTGTCAAAGTGGGGTTTATTGTGTATTTCGTTAGACCCAACTACTGTTATTCGGGTGAGGATTTCGTGATCATTTAGCCTCCCCACTCACTGCACAGATGGAGGCAGCAGAAGCCCAGAGAGAAGAGGGGACCTCCTTGAGGTCTCACCTCAGTGAAGGACAGAGTTATACCCGGAACCCTAGAACTCCCTGTTTCCTCAAAGATCCCCTCCTCTGAGATGCCCTATTCCAAGGCCTAAAAAATATGAAATACTTTACACATTTGCTATGTAGTAAAAGGAAAATTTATTACAGAAAAATATTTATAGTAACTAAACCAGATTGTTTACCCACCTGGTAAAATATAGTTGGAGAGCTCTTGTTTATCATTAATTAGAAATCAAAATATGAGGGTGATCCATTACCATTTACTGCTGGGAAAAGTCACTGAAGGACAAAGACTTAAGAGGATAGACACTTACCAGGCTTCCACTGGGCCATGATCATTTCTTTAACTTTCTAAGATCCCTGTCTAATCCAGGGAATTTGTTTTGTCCACTTACTCTGTCATCAGCTGAGTGAGATGAATTAAAGTCTCTTCTAAAGCATATGTTTCTATTTCTTTTTAAGCTCCTAGAGTTTTTCCTTTATTCCTTTGAAGTTGTACTATCTGGTGCATAGATATATTATCGTTATATCATCATCGTGAGTCTCTCGCGTTAGCATTGTAAAGTACCTTTCTTGGTCATGTTTAATGCTTTTGCTCTGGAGTCACCTTTATCTAATATTAATATCTCCACTCCTGTTTTTGTTTGTTTGTCCCTTTGTTTTGATCAAGTTCGTATTTGTCTGATATACAGCTTTTCCTATCCTTTATTTTTGCAATCTTTCTGAATTGTTTTATTTTAGGTGTATCTCATACAGTGTGTAAATTTCAGGTTTGCTTTATATGAATAATATGCTGCTAGTCTTTCTTTTAATATAACCCGTTTATATTAATATGACATATTTGATCTTAGGTCTCATTTTAATTGATGCTTTCTATTTTTATCACCTTTCAACTATCTTATGCCATGTGGTTATTTTCTATATTTTCTGTGGTTTGTATTTTTGCTCTAGTGGATACTTTAAAACCATAATGTTAATTTAATTTTCTTACTTCCCTAATTCGTTTGACAATACCTATTAATTCCCTAATACAAGTAATGGTAGAATTAGCATATTTCCTATTTCCCCTCTTATTTTCTTCCTCCTCCTCCACTACCCAGTTTTAGTTGATATGTTACTTTCATAATGTTCACTTTTCTTTTAAATATATTTGATTTGTCAGCCTTAAGTGATATTTTTTGACTCATAGGTAATGAAGATAAGCAAATGAGAGTACGTTCTGTCTCTTACCTTCTTTTTCCCTTCTCTTCCTACCTTGTATTAGTACTGTCATTTCTTCATTGTCCACGTGTATGACATTAACACTCTGTTCTGTAACCGTATTCCCCACATTTGTGTTAGTCCTATATACAAGATATAGTTAAATAGGCTTATTGTTTACTGCTAGTAGTTTTTCTGTTGTTTTCCAGTCTTCTCTTTGTTGGCTACAGTGTGTCTTCTAGTGAATTCTTTATAGAAATGATATCCCCTGAGTTCTCGATATTTAAAATTATTTTATTTGCCTGTTGTTTTTGTTCTTGAATCACAGGCCAGATTTAAATTTTTGAGGTGACACTTGTTTTCTTGAGGTTTTTTAGGCACTGCTCTTCTACCTTCTAGTATGGGATGTTGCTGTGGAGAAATCTGGGGCCTGCTAGATTTTTTTTCACCTCTGATTGATGTGATCTTGTTCATTTTTCTCGTTTCTGTCCTCTATGTCCACAGAAACATTTTTCTAATTGGGTTTCTTCATCTGCCAGTTATTTTCTTATTTTGTTTTACTGTATTTTTTTTCCTCCTTTTTAAAAATATTATCTTTATGGAGGTTGTGCAGTGGTTCTTTTTTGATTACTCACCATTGAAAGATGCAAGTTTCTCGTAGACCAGCCATTTGCACAAGACTCATGTGGGGTGAAGAGGACACCAGAGCCCTGTTCTAGACTAACAGGATTTTCCTCTGTATAACCCAGAGTGGTGTCTGTAAGTGTGCACAGGCTTCACTTCTTCCTCGTCGGTGGCAATAGGCAGTGAAGTAGTTTTCAGTGAACAGTCTCTGCTATTGCTGCAGGGACACCCCGCTTCCTGTGAATGTGGCTTATCTTCGGAAATCCTTGGTAGCCTCACCTCTGCCATCACAGGATCCAGGGAGGTTCTCCTCACTGGAGAACTACACTCTGGTCCTACACTCTGGTCCCCTCATTGTAAATAGGGATTTAGGTTTTGTCCTGCAGGTTGTGCCCTCGCCCTGGAGAAATGTGCCTTTGTGGGCTCTTTCTGAGACACACAGCAGTGTCCTCCTCTGACTGCTTTCTTCTGAGCCTGCCCAGGCTCCATCTGCAATGTTTCTGACAGTGCTTTCACCTCTGCTGTGGCGTGAGGATTGTGTGTTGTAATGACGTGTGTCAAAGATGGGGTTTGCACCTTTGCTTCTCATGCCTGTGTTTTTAAAGCTGATTCCAATGGGAGAAGGGAAAACGCCAACTTTATGCCTCTACCTTAAAAACCAGACTCAGGCAGGTTGTTAAAACATTCAATGATATGTCACTGGATGAAGCATTTTATGGAATGTTTATTTTTGATTACCCAAAAAACTCTTCTTTGTGGACTTCACAACCCTAGGGCCCCATGAATGGGAATATCCTGCCTTCTCTAAATGATCTGTATGATAGCAGAGTAATGTTCATATGATTTGGGGTATGACTTGTTTTTCTTCCTTCTAGAACCAGGTGGCAAAAGCTATGTCCATTTTTTCTCAAATCATGAATCCAGACAGCATAGCCTGCACTAATTTAAATGTAAGTGACTTCTTTATGGTTTAAGGTAAGCCTTGAAATGTAATAAAATGATGTCTAAATATATTGGCTGTGTACGATGACTCGATCCCTCAGGGTCTTCATTTCATTCAAATGAACAGTCATTTGTGGAGCTCCTCTCTGTGAAAATTACAGTATCACCCCTGTGAGAGAGGAGTCAACACAGCCATTGCTTCCAGGAGTTTATAAATGGGTGTGAAAGGCAGATATGCTCAGAGATAAAGACATGGCTAAATGCTGGAGTATGGGACATGGCTAAGAAGACTGTAGATGTGGAGAGAAGGAGGGAATGGAGACAGACTCTCTGGTCTCTTTACTGGGCCTTGAGAGAAACCTGCATGCTAACTCCATCCCATCCGTGGTACCTAACTCATGGCGTCATTGTGACTGATGAGCTAATATACCTGTGGTGCGTAAAATAGTGCCTGACACATGGTAAGCATTTGATAAATGTTAGCTATTTTCATTTTTATTACATTGCTGGTCTGCTGTGGCACATCCACCCCATTATCTGGGCCACTTGGGTCACTTGTTTGGGGTCTTGTTTGAGTCAGCAAGGGGCTGCACAGATACCACCAAGTTGTGCAAAACCTTAATCTCTGAAACTAAAAACAAAGAAAAAACAAAAAAATTTCTCACAGACTCACCAGCTTCACTCTAATAATAAAGTTCAAAGCATATCCTGTTATCACTCCCAGTGTTTGAGCAATGAGTCACCTAAACCCTCCCAGACCAATTAAAAAAAAAGACCAGTGTTTTGTCATTAAGACACTGTCGCCCCTACGCAGTGACCCCTGTTGAGCCCCTGCTTGCCTCCTGAGTCCATCTGTGTTGTGAGGAGTTGCAGAAGAAAAGCTCCTAACTTTCAAGAGCTTATAGTCTCCTGAAACAGTGAAGGGGTTGAGATGAGGAAAACATTTTCAAAAGAACAGAAATGTGTGAACTCCAGTAATGACACGAATTAGGATAACATCACAGTGGTGGAAGGTTCCAAGATGAGGGAACAATGGGAAAGACAGAGCTGGCGAGCCAGAGCAAACTGAGGAGACCTGGGGAGGAGGTGACTGTTGAGCAGGGTTCTGGGAGGACAGGGCTCTGGGGTTAGAGGACTGGAGAAGAAGGGCGTTCTTTGTTGGGAGATTGGTTTGGTGAGGCTTCTGTTTAAAAGAATATAAACTGGTAACTGTAACCACCTCCTACTAGCTCTGAGTCCTTAGGTAGGTTAGTTAGTTTGCATCTGTGGACCCCAATTTCCTTTGATATGAAACAATAATAGTAATAGTAGCTATCCTTTTTTGTGCAGAAATAATGCGTGTAGTTAGGACGGTACCTGGCACTTAGTCAATATTTAGTGACTGTTTACTAAAAAAAGTGGTATTTATTTGACATGAGTTAAGTTAAATAAAAAGGAATATTCATTTGTAACAAATCCTAGAACCCAATGAATAGGAATTAAACATAACTCCAAGCTTCTGAAAAGGAGTAGTAACACTTAAAGGTAACGATGACTTTCAGTTCTGCCCATAGTGGTTATCCTCAGATGTCACCCCCACATCAGTGCCCAGATGACCTTCTAGAGAAGGACTAAATAAGCCTTTATGGTCAACTTTGGAGAACAAGGTCAAACAAGAAGTCTGAGTTAAGAATACCTTATATTGGACCTCACATGTACTACATGAGGGAAAGATGAGCCTGAGGAACCAGAAATGTGGAGACTGATAACAGAGAACCTGAAAAAAAGAGGTGAGTTTGGAAGGGAAGAGATTAAGTACTAGAAAGATATCCACCAAGAGACTTTTCAGTTTGCAGAGGGCATGAGCCTGGAGAGGGGAACAGTGTCAGAGCTGTCAGTTTAGAACTCATCTGTATACACCTGGTAGTGGATCTGATAGGAGCTCATAAATGCCACAAAAAAGGGGAGTAAGAAGACTCAGAAATGCGTTTATGAGTCATGAATGGTTAGGCAGAGGAAGCATCAGAAAAGACAGACAAAAAATAGCAGCTGTCCAGCAATCCAAGAGGGCTAAGAGCCCTACCTGTCATAGCCGACTGCAGATGGCCCCTCTTCAGGCTGGGGACCAAAGAGGAAACTGCAGGTGCAAGCAAGGGACAGGGGAGCCATCAGCCCGAAAAGCTCACAGGCTAAAGCAGGTCTTGGAGGCCGAGGCTGGCAAAGAATCTAAAAGTTCAGGTCATTTGAGCCAGTGATAGCAGCACGACAAACAGACTAGGAAGTCTGGTCTTCTAGCAGGCACCATATGTCTTTGATCTTCTTTGCTTCCTACTTTATATGGACAGCTCTGGTCTCTCAGCGTATAACTCTTTGTGAGAGAGAGTGGCCTGCAGATGTGCTAATTTCATGTTGGGACTGGATAGAACTGCTGGGATTAGCAAGAGGCTCTTCCACTAAAGTTAAAACTATCAAAGTGGTTCATAGCATCAGGTAGGAAAGACAGGAGAGCATGGGGAGAGGTATTTTATGTGGATCATTGGTAGCTCTTCTAAGAGTTGAAGTGAGATTGGAGGGATCGATAAGGATTGGTGGTAAGAAATTGAAGAGCGTGAGATAGGCAGGGCTTTAATTTAATTTAGCTAAAGTGCCATGCCAGGTACTTTATATTCATTAGTTCATTTTATACAACCCTGTCAAAACAATATTTCTCTATATTATAGATGAAGGTTCAAGGGCAGGTAAATTACCTAAGTTCTCTCAGCTAATTGAATAGCAGAGTCAGGGTTTCAACACCAATTCTGTCTGCAAAAGGTTTCCCTACTCCTGCAGACCGACAGAGATGAGAAGGGTGTGCCTCTTGTATCCAGGACTGGGACTAGTGGCTCCTCCTGAGTAATGAACAGAACACAGAACTGGGTGTCAAAGACGTGATCCCCACTAGTGCATGTAATACACCTCTGTGGATTTAGGTTTCTCATCTCTCTCAATACTGGCCTGTCTTGCAGTTGTTACAAGAATCTGGTAGTGATTTTTTTTTTTTCAAATGAAAAAGTGCTTCAGTGAAGTTAAACGTGGGCCTGCTGAGCATGAAGCTGTCCCTTCCCAGGAGGAGGAGGAACATGGAGCATGATGGAAAGAGCATGGTGCTCATGTGCCAGGCAGCAGGAGCAGCTCCTTTCCTCTGAGGGCGGGAAAGGGATGGAACAGGCGTGTTTCAGGCAAGGGCTGCTGCATAAGGAACCTTCAACTGATCTTGACTGTGAATCATCCTTTCCATGAACTGTGTCACAGAATTATCCACTATCGAGAAACTTAAAGATTATTTTATTATTTGAAAATTCTCAGAAAATTCTTCCAAATGTTCAATGTGGATTTCTCAGCTTGTAATATAAGCCTGTTTCATCTTCCTCAGGGACAAGGAAAAAGATCGTGCCATTCTCAAGTTTAGCTATCGCTCAGATTCTAGGTCTCTGTTATTAGATCACATTTTTAAAAAATGACTTAATGGGCTTTAGCTTCTCCAAGTCTGAGTCATCTACTTGGAATCCTTAAAGGCAATTTGTTAATTATTAAGAAACAGAAACCTGACGGATAGGCTGAGTAGAAAGTGTTCAGTCAGTATTAGCAAAAATAAATGAAGCTTTTTTTCCTGATCTACTTTAAAAGTTAATGCCTTATGCTATAATCTTTTGCAGCTGCCAATTGAAATTTGAACTTACCTAATTTTCTCCCTCAGGTTTTTTTTTTTTTAAATCTAGGTTGCTGCTTCTGCTAATATGACCCAGAGGGCCTGCTTTCCTATTTTCCCAGCTAATACTTAATACATACTACATCAATTTAGCAGATCTCAGCAGAACACATGCATGTTGACACTGCCCTTTCAGTCTGAATTTAAACCCCTCAATCTCAAAAAACTCTTAGCCCCTTTTTAGTAATGATGCTCAAAATCAAAGGATTAACTTCCACTTCCAAATATGTCTGAAAGTAGCAGAGACCAACACATCCACTGATTCTGTTTGAATTCTAATCATTTCTCTAGAAATCTGGCAAGTCTTCAAATGGAGACCCATTTTGGAATTGAATTTACCTTGCAAGAGAATTGACAAGTGGTTTTGCTCCTTTTATCATTTGTTAACACAGGTGAATGTTTCAGTGCTCCGTTCTCCTGCCCACTAAGGTCACTCTAAAGCTCTAGCTTATGCTGGGAAGTCTCCTAGGCAGCACAGGTAGGAAGGGAGACAGACTCATTTCTCATAAATCCCTTTGTGGCAGCATTTTACCCATATGTGTAAGTCAAGAATTGCATTTGGTTGGAAGCAATATAGACTCCAAGAAAACAAGAGCCTATACAAATGAGAGGCTTTATTTTTTTTCCATGTGAAAAAATCAGAAGTGGTCAGTCCAGGTCTCATGTGGCATTCCATGGTGTCATCAGGAGCCTAGCCTCTGTCTGTGTTTCTACTCTACTATCCTAAGCACGTGACTTCCATCCTTTACATCTCTGGTCCAGCAAGAAGTAGGAAAAATGGAAGAGGACAAAAAAGTTGGTCCCTTTTAGAGATGCTTTCCCAAATGTCTCATCCAGCAACTTGTACTTTATGTGTTATTGGCCAGAATTTAATCCCATGACCACACCTAATTGCAAAGACTCCTGAGAAATACAATCTTTGAGGTCCATATGTGACAGCATCAATTAAAGTTAGGGAGTTCTGTTATCAAAGCAGAAGGGGAGAGTGGATATTGGTTAGAAAACTAGCAGCTTCTACTGCACTATGATATTCTACTTCAAATATAGCAAATTTAAAAAGAAAATAAAAGAAGCAAGAAATGGAAATTTCTGCATGCTCAGGGCTTCTGTTCCCTTTTTTGGCCAAAGGTATCCAGTAACTCCTCATCATTTCCTGAGGCCTCAGAAAATCAGAGGAGCAGGAAGTGTGTGTTCTTTAAATAGTTTTCTTAACAAAATTTCCCCTGTTCCTTGCTAATTCAATTTCCCTAATCTTTTGTTTGAAATCTATAAGATTAAAGCAATGTGCTGTGCCCTGCTTTAGTTTTCTTTAATTGCACCCTGAGACAAGCCCCTAGCTTTAAACTTTCTCTTTGCCTCTCATCAGTAGCTGCCTCATGTGTATTGCCCTTCATCAGTGTATTTTAAGGTAGTGAACCTTGTTCTTGAAATCCCTACTGAATCAGATAATTCCTGGAGGCAGGAAGAGAGGTCAGGAAAACTTATGAAGAAACATTGAAATGTTCCAGGAGCACATCATTTCTAGCATAGGGATCCAGGTGATTTATCTTTGTAAATTGCTAGGGGACCCACACTCCGCTTCTTGTTCATTATTATTGACGGTTGGGTGCCCAGCAGTGGAGACATAGCATTCAACAAGGTAGACTTGTCCTTGCCTTTGAGGGGACAGACCACTGCCAACCTGTGATTGGTTTTTATTTAACAAGGGTGTTAAGAACTGTGAAGAGTTGGAGATTTTTATCCCATCTGCAAGCTAATCAGTTAACTTGCCCCAGTTTCATGGGTGCTAGTGGAGTACACAAGACACTGAGAAATGAAGGGCAGTTTAGTATAGCAGTAGCAGTAGCCAGAGTGTTAGCATCTTTGCCATCAGTTTCCTGAGCCCTAGTTCTCTCAGGGTGACATGAAAAGCTCTAAATGCCTCTTGTACACACAGGAGGTTGCACTTTAAGAGAGGAACCCTGAGCTTAGGGAACCCAAATCTCTTATAATGGGCAGTAAGCATGTTTGCCTTTTGCTCTGGATGAGACTGTGTCTGCTGGTTATATAAATATCCTTGAAAAGATAATCTGGAATAAAGGCAGTCAGTGTTTCTGCTGTCAAAATATGCAGAAATTCAAGAGACCCGTGGAGTGTTGTCTTCCAAAAAGGATGTGCTTATGATTTTCCTGTGTTTTAGAACACTGAGTTTAGATCAGGTTCTTTATATTTAGTCTGCATGGGATAGTTTCATTCTGTTTTTTCAGGATCAAAGGTAACCCCTCATCCTGATGAACTATTCAACGAACATAAAATGTTTCAGAATAGACTGGTGAGAGAACATAGATGGTTCAATATAAAAAAGGAAAATCTTTTCCAAAAAAACTACCTTTTGTAAGGATCAAGAGCCTTAAAAATGCTTATGTGCTTTGGCTTAGCAATTTCACCTCTGGGAATCAAGTCTAAGATAGTACCAGTTTTTTAAAAAAATGTATATACACATTGATCAGTATAATAAAGTATAATACATATCCATGATGAATTGCTATGCATTTGTTAAAAATGAGCTTTTCTTTTTTTCTAATATTAATGCTATGAGGAAATAAATGTTCATTGTATAATTGACAAAAAACAGTATCAAATTTTGGGGAAAAACTAATATATTTGGAAGATAATACATCAAATTATAAATAGTGGTTAACATTGGTTGGTGAATTCTCAGTTATTCTCATTTTCATAATTCTCATTTTCTTTAAACCTTTTTCTACTTTTCACATTGTCCTAGTGAATATTGGTAATTAGGGGAAAAAATTGTTATTTTGTTCTTGCATTAATTGTACCTATCTGGTGGAAGGTAGGTGATGGTGTCGTTTTGAAAGCACAGTACAATACCATGTTTTGAAAGTTCCTTAATAGATACAGTGTAAATAAGAGTGCCTCGTTAAGACTTCAGCCAACTTCTGCTCCATGCCTGAAGTAACCTACCTGCCTGCAATTTCCTAACAACAACCACCTATTTGCCCCTAGCCAATCTTAAGAGATTGTTGGATTATCGTTATCTTCTGAATCTAGAGGATAAAGGAAGGGGAAACTAATGTATTTGTTTATTGAGTACCTCCTGTGTGCTGGTGTTTCATTTAATGTTCACAGTAACCCCAAATGGAAGATCTAAATGTATTTTCCCTGTTTTACAAATGAGGGCATTGAGAGTCAGATTAGGTGTCTTCCCAGAGTCACATTGCTGGTATTTGCCAGTGTCTGGATTTCAGCCCAAATATCCAAACACCAAAATCCATGCTCTCTCCAGTGTTACCCTTAAGCAAGTTTTGAAGTTGTGGTGTTTTGACTCACTATTGGAAAGCAAGTTTTGGGTGATGAGCATACATTCAAAGTACTTTTTTGAACTTGTACAAGCAAATAAATTAGGAAAGAGCGTCAAAGCAGGGTGGGTGCCTATAAATGCAGGCTTATCTAACCAGGTACATTTCTCAACATTGAGATACTGGCACAGTCTTATTTTTGCGTGTTTCTTTTTTATATACAGATTGTAATCCATATCCAGTCAAATATGTTGGAAACTCCGATGGAGATACTAACGAATGCTGCAGAAGGAAACGTATCAAGATTTGTGAAAAGAAATATGTTCTCAGAGGAAGTGGTGAGTGTACAAGTACTACAGAAATCATTTAAAAATGAAAGGACACTCTTTAAAATGCCCACTTAATTTCCTAACTCCATAGCTTACCTCCTTAAAGAGATTGTCAAATATGGCAGCCTCTCTTTTGTTCCTATTTTAAGACTTCATGGGCAAATGCAAAGATATTTTTCTTCCAATAGAATATATCCTCTGAAATTCTAGGAAATCTTTTTCCTTTTACATTATTTTCACCACATGGTATTCATGGGCCCTGGCTCTCTTTTTCTTCTGGATGACAATTTTACACCTTTTTCCTTTCCCCTCAAGCCTCGAATACCTTCCCTCCACTTCTCACTCTCAGTTGGTGACCTTGCTTCCTGTTTCACGGAGAAAATAGAAGTAGTCAGAAGAGAAGGTCTGCCACATTGACAGCCTCTGGTGCCTTGCCCTATATGCCCACAGTGACTGGGTGCACCTCTCAAGCCAGCCTCTCCAGTCACGCACAAGGTCCCATCCCCTCTGACCCACTCCAGGGTGTCAGTCCAGAGGTTGTTTCCCTCTTTAGAGCATCCTCAGTATCCCCTTTCCTGTGGATCATTCTCAGCAGCAAACAATAGGATACCCTATCTCTTTTATTGATTGATTGATTGATTGATTGATTGAAACAGAGTCTCACTCTGTTGCCCGGGCTAGAGTGCTGTGGCATCAGCCTAGCTCACAGCAACCTCAAACTCCTGGGCTCAAGTGATCCTTCTGCCTCAGCCTCCTGAGTAGCTGGGACTATAGGCATGCGCCACCATGCCTGGCTAATTTTTTCTATATATTTTTAGTTGTCCGGATAATTTCTTTCTATTTTTAGTAGAGACGGGGTCTCGCTCTTGCTCAGGCTGGTCTCGAACTCCTGAGCTCAAACAATCCGCCCGCCTTAGCCTCCCAGAGTGCTAGGATTACAGGCATGAGCCACCGTGCCCGGCCCCTATCTCTCTTCTTTAAAAAAACAAAACAAACAAACAAAAAAAAAACAACTTCCCTACAAATAAAAAGACATACCATGAGTTTAGATAGGAAGACTTCACCTCATAAAAAGTCAGTTCTTCCCAAGTTAATGTGATGATGTAATATGATCCCAATAAAAATACCACTTTGTTTTTTCTGTAGTTAAGGGTTAGTTGAAAGAACAAACAAACAAGAATAGCCAGGAAAACCCTGTGAAAGAAGAGCAGTAAGAGGTGCTAGGCCTAGCAGATAGTAGAGCATGTTAAAGCTTCTATAATTCAGACTAGCTTAGTGCATGAATAGGGCAGCTAATGGGACAGAAGAGAAGGTCCAGATAGAGACTCAATTTGCATATGCAAATATAGTTTAAGATAAAGGCCAATATCTCACATCAATTGGAATGGATAGACTTCTCTAAGAAGTGGTGCTAGGATAAGTAGATAGCCAATGGAAAAGATAAAATTTTATATGTTCTCATACTATGAACCAGGATAAATTCCAAATGCATGAGCTATTTAAATTAAAAAAAAAATTTAAAAACCATACAAGTAGTAGATATAAACATTAAACTGAATAAAGAAGATATAAACTGAATTCTTTTATATTGTGGGAGTGGAAAAACTTTTATCTCTCAGTCAAAATCCAAATCAATAAAAGAAAAGATTGATAAATTTGACTACATAAAAAATTTTAAAACCTTTTTTTTTTGGCATGGCAAAAACACCATAAACAAATTCCAAAGGTAAGTAACGAGTTGGAAGAAAATACTTTGAATTTTTAATCATACAGACAAAAGACTAAACCCTAATATTTAAAGAGCTCTTTTTGAAAGTCATGAGAACCAACAGCCCTAAAGAAAAATGGGTGAGATGTGGACAGAGTTCACTAAAGACAAATTGTGAATGGCCTTTAAACATTTGAAAAGATTCTCAGCCTTGCTCATATTAAGAAAAATGTAAAATAAAACTACCCTATGATATTTCTCATACCTCAGATTAGTAGAAATTTGAGTTTGACAGCATACTCGGTTGGTGAGGCTCTGAGGAAATGGGCCCTATCATCTTACGTTGCTGGAGGGAGTGCAGATTGGCACAGCCCCTGCAGAGAGGCACTTGGCAGTGTCTAGCAAAACTACAGGTGAATTGACCCTTTGACTCAGACTTCCCACTTCTTGGAATCTATTGTGAAGATACACTGGCACGGCGGGCGTGGTGGCTCATGCCTGTAATCCTGGCACTCTGGGAGGCCAAGGTGGGAGGATTGCTTGAGGTCAGGAGGTCAAAACCACCCTGAGCAACAGCGAGACCCTGTCTACTGAAAATACAAAAAGACCCTGTCTCTTTTAAAAATAGAAAAATTAGCTGAGCGTGGTGGCTTGCACCTGTAGTCCCAGCTAGTTGGGAGGCTGAGGTAGGAGGATCACTTGAGCCCAGGAGTTTGAGGTTGCTGTGAGCTAGGCTGATGCCACGGCACTCTAGCCTGGGCAACAGAGTGAGACTCTGTAAGTAAGTAAGTAAGTAAATCAATCAATCAATCAAACAAACAAACAAACAAACACTGGCAAAAATAAAGAAGTTATATGTATAAGTCTATTTGTTGCAGGCCAATTTGTAATAGCAAAAGACTGGGAAAACATTTCCATCAGCAGAAGACTAGTTGAAGAAATTAAGGTGTGTCCATACAAAGGACTGCTATGCATCTCAAAAGAAATGAGGAATAGCTACAACATTACACTGCTATGGACCACTATACGAGATATATATGGATCACTTAAATATGTTATTAAGTGAAAAAAGCAAGATGCAAATCAGTGTGTGGTATACTTTAAGAAAGGGGAAATACTCACACACACACATATATTTAGATTTTTGAAAAACATAACAAGTAGAAAAACTAAAACTTAAAACGGTTATGCTGCTTTCTTTTTCAGATTGTTCAGATAGTTTGAAATAATGTATATTTCAAAAATGCCAAAAGAATAGACTTTTAATGTCTCACCACAAATAAATGATAAGTTGGTAGGTGCTGGATATGTTAATAGCTTGATTGAATCTTTCTACATTGTGTACATGAATCAAAACATCACATTGTACTCTATAAATATACACAATTATTAATATTTGTCAATTAAAATAAATTTTAAAAATTTAATGTAAAATAATTTAAGAAAACAGTTATGAAGGTGAAGGATAGAAGCATGACTTCTCCAAATAGAGCTTGTTTGTATATTTGACTTAGGAACCATGGAAATGCATTGCAAAACTATAAAACAAAATTAATTAAAAATGAAGACAAAAAGCAATTCCTAAAAATTGAAAGCAAAATGAAACAAAGGAACCATGTATTATATTAATGGCTTAAATATACAAAGAGGACTTATTCTAGGATATTTGAAATATAGTAATTTGTACATCTCTAGTAGCATATAACTTAAGGTGAAAAAAAGAATTGTAAAGAAACTGTAAATTATTGACAGTGATCATATTGTTAATACTGGTATCATCATTTTGACTAACCAAGTGGCCTGTCGGTTGGTCCTCCCTTCCTCCCTTCCTCCCTCGTTTCTCCCTCCTTCCTCTTCCTTTTATAGTTTGGTCCAGGATGACTGCTGAGATGGCAGAATTGGCACTAGAGGGCAGTGGCTGCTTCCCCCTGCCACACTGTCGCCTTCCTAGCCCTGTCCCATTTCCTCATTTCCACCCAAAGGCTTCTTCCTGCTGATAAAAGGGAGCTTGTCAGGAAAATGACTAACTGGATATGATTAATGTAAGGCTTCTTTCTATTTGAGGTCTCAGCTCTGTGTTGGTTATTACCCACCCAGACCTTTTTTGGAGTAAGTTTACAAAAGCAGGGGAGCTGGAAGTATAAACAGATTTCAAAGCGCACAGTTGCTTGTGTGTGCATGCGCGATCATGTGAAATACTGATACAACTTTAATTTTCTCGACAGCGTTGGTGTTAATCTTTCCTTAGACCTGATCCATCTATGTGTTGTCACCCATTTATATGACTAAAGTGTCCAAACAAACCCCCCATGGAAAAATACTGATGTAAGACTCTTTTACTTAGAAAACTAACCCTCTAGTTCAGTGTATTCTCCCAGGTTAGTGTGAAACCACTTAGGGAACTGCTTAATGAGAAATGGATTGATTCATATAACTCCAGTAGCTTTTGAGCTAGTTCTAAATATGTGTCTGTGAGATTGTGTGTGGTGTCTTATGTTGTATGAGTCTGCATTTTACAAATGCTATGTTGAGTGTTTATACCAACAGTTATTAAAAATGTGTTGTGTGGAGATAAGACTATAAACTATCATAGGTGCTATTATACCACCAGAGGAGTATTGAAAATAATTGTTGATTTTCTGCAATTCTGCTACACTATCATAGGTGCTATTATACTACCAGAGGACTATTGAAAAGAATTGTCAATTTTCTGCAATAATGTTACTGAAACTGCTCAAATGTTAGCTGTTTCTTCATTGATTTCTTTTTTTCGACTAAATTAACAACAAATATGGTACAATCCTTTTCCGCTTAAATTGTAGAATGGTTCTAATGATGCCATTTAATATTTCTGTAGTTATATAACAGAACTGGTACAGTTTTTAGATCAGAGTTACTGCCAGCTTGCCATGCTTGCTTTGCTTCTTTTGGAAGCCATATGCTGCACATTAAATCATTTCACCTTGAACATGAGGACTTAACAGGCTTTTCTTTTTTAAGAACATTAAGAAATGCTTAAGCTGCTTGTCTGAAGGTTTGATTGGGAGCCCTTGTTTGAAAGGAAGATGTGCAGGTATCAAATATTAATAGTATTATATATTTAGAAGATGACCAAAGGGTTTCTTAGGAAGCTTGATCCCAATTAAGTTTCATCAAGAAATGTTAAGTTGTATCCTTAGTAAGGATTGAACTAAGTAAAATATTGATTTTGTTCAGAAAGTAGCTTCACATTCTAATTTCGAGCTTACCCATTTTTGTAGAATTAAATACCATTCAGATACTTGTGACTCTACTATGTATACCTCTGGTGTAGACCTCTCCTCCACAAGCCAGACTTGTATATCCAACAGCCTTCTCGGCACGACCACTTAGATGTTTCACAGCCATCTCAGTCCTGTCCAAAGCAGAACTCTTGATTTTCCCCTCTAAATCTGGTCCTCCCTGCCTTCCCCATCTCAATAAATGACACCACCCATCTTCCAGTTACTAAGGCTCAAATTGAGAAGATAACTTTGACTCCTCCCTTTCCTTCACCCTGTCAACAATAAATCCTGTTAGTTTAACCTCCAAAATTTACCTCATGTACATCTACTTCTCCATCTTTTCTGTACATTCCCCTATCTAAACCACCGTCCTTCCTCATCTGGGCTATGATGGGAGCCTCTGGAATAGTCTCCACATTTCTGTATCCTCCAATTCATTGTCCAGACAACATTTTAAACCTAAATCAGATTGTGTTCCGCTTGACCCTTGGATGGCTTTTTTAGAGTACATTTCAAAAAACTTACCATGGGGTTATATAGAAAGCCCTGTGTAATTTGGCCCTGCCTGCTTCAGCGCTAATCCTTACATTGAACAAAGTTGATTCCATTGGTATTTGACCTCCTTTCCATGCTGTGTGTCATTGTATAGTGTGTGTCATTTGAGCCCGCTTTTATAAGATACGAGGTGTGATTTTCAAGTGCTAGTTCTGAATTGCGTCTGTAGCTTGTGGAGTGTCTTATAGTCAGTGATGCCTCCATGTGCCTGAGTACTAGGTGTATACTATACATTTTTACCCGTCTGTCTCTTCTTAGAGTATGGAAGGAACAAGGAAGAACTCTTGCAGAGACATAACGATCTGCTTTTACTTCTTTCTAGCTGGCCAAAGTGAGGGAAAAAGTGAAGGATGTGCCTGCCCTTGTGACCAAATTTGATGAGATCTATGGGAAACTGCACATCAGTGGCCAGGTCTCCACTTACTCTTTGGATGCCCTGCTCTGCTACACCCCCAGGGACAAGAAATTCCACATGTTGCCGTTGAACAGGAAGACAATCAGCCAGCGGACCTTGCAGCCACTCAGCAAGTCCCTGTTGGCCGAGTAACCCTAGTTGTAATCCACCTGTGTATCTGAGGGGCCCACGTCTAGTGAGTTACTGGCTTCCCTAGGAAACCAGGCATCATACTTCAGTGGACACAATGCTAACAAATTCCCGAGTTCACTGAGTGGTGGCATGCTGATCTGAGAAGTTATGTTGTGCCACTGTGAGGGTCTAGATGAAGCATAGAAACCTCAGCTCCTTTAGAAAGAAGGCATCTTCTGTGTACAGTGCTGAGGACCCTTGAGGGAACATGGTCACTGTCTCCAGTCCAGCTTCTGGTACCCGAGTGGAACCCATAAGCACCATCAGGAATGAATTTTACTACACACTGGTCAACTCTGATTTTCAAGGGAGTAGTTACTCACAAATTATACCCTTAATGAATTCAGGAGGTTCAAAACCATATTCTACCGTGTTAGAAAATAGCCCAGGATTTTCTCACTGCCTTGCCTTCAGATTTTTCTTTCCTTTCTTTTTTTTAAGACAGGATCTCACTATGTCACCCAAGCTAGAGTGCCATGGCATCAGCATAGCTCCCTGCAACCTCAAGTTCCTAGGCTCAAGCAATCCTCCCACCTCAGCCTCCTGAGTAGCTGGGACTATAGATGCATGTCACCGTGCCCGGTTGATTTCTTTATTTTTTGTAAAGATGTAGTCTCGCTATGGTGTCCAGGTTAGTCTCAAACTCCTGGCTTTAAGTGATCCTCTACCTTGGCCTCCCAAAATGCTAAAATTATAGGTGTGAGCCACTACTTGCGGCCCACCATCATGTATTTCAGTGACCCAAAAGAAGATACTTGAGCCCTCAATTTTTCCATCTACAAAATAATAGTGCCTATGTATATTTGCATATAGATTTGAAATTTTTATTCAAGGTTCAGTAGGGTCAAATTTTCTGAAAAATAAGAAATAAAAAGGTTCCTGAGCAAACTTCTTGGGATTGTGCTTGTTTTTTCTCAGCAGCACAGACAAAATCAGAATTTAGCTTTCAGAGCTGATAAGTAAGCCAAATTTAAATGATTACTGCTTTGGTCATGCATAAACCCTGTACTTTTCAAAGTAAGTGCCAATAAAAACTATATAATATTAATTTTCTGTATGGGTCATAAATATTTGGTTCTGTAGTTTAACTTGTTAATGATCTTTTTTTCCTCTTGGATGCCTTATATTTTGTTGTAAAAATAAACATATCATGAGAGCAGGTCAAAACTTCTTCACACTTATGGTTTGAAATATAGCATCTGGTGACTTTTATCGTATCTGGTCACCAAAGTGCAGAAGATACACAGCTACTGCACCTCAGTTGTGCCTTTTGTTTCTGGAGGCCCAGACGGATGTTCAAATCTCAGCTGCTTCTAAAACTAAGTCTGTCCTCTTTATTGTTATTCTGAGGCGGGGATTGTTCACAGAATCAGAAATTTTAGACTAGGAAGAGTCTTCTGAGTCTCCTAGTTAACTCCTTCGTCTGTCAGGTTGAGGAAATGACTTGTCCAAATTGGCATAACTAATTTGTGGTGGAGCTGAGGTTAAAATCCAGATTCCTAGTCTAGTCTCCTTCCCACTATACCACAGTATGCCTCTTCAGAGGGGAAAAGGAGAATCTTTTAGACTACTAAGGGCTCCCACCACTTACTGTGGCCAGAGGCTCACCTCTGTGTCCTCATTTGGTAAATGGGGGTTACGGTGCCCACCCCACAGGCTTGGTGTGAGGATGAGATGACATGGTGAATGCGAAGCAAGCAGACAGTGCCTGGCATGTAGTAAGTGCTGTATGTTTGCATCTAGTTAAGGAAATTACATGAGAAAGGGAGTTCTTCCTCCTGCTCAGGAATATGGAAAGAATTGCTTTTGCTTGTGCTCTGCGAAACATTAGCCTCATTTAAGGAAACAAATTCTACGCTTTCATGGAATCTTAATTGCTTCTCTTTGTGTCTGGTGTTTTGGAAACACACACACCAAAAAGGTGTTTGGATTTCTCTACCTTTAGTCTTAGGGAATAATAAGGCACACTTTCCCAGACTTACTGACTTATTGAAATGGCTATAATGCCCTGGGTGAATGTGGCCTTGGTTGTTAGCCAACAACCATTCATTAGCAAAATTTAAGAAAACAAATTTTGTGAGCAATAAATAGCAACAACCTTCCCAATCCCTGCTCAGCATCAGGTGGCAAAAAGGATCGTGCTACCTGTTCCCAGAAGCCTTAGTACAGAGGTAACTATATAATGTTACTACAAAATAATAGATGATTCTAAAATCTTTTTTAAAAATCAAAAAGTGTTCAATATAGGTTATGGTGGGCATTTCATTCTTTAAAATTTGGTAATTCCTTTGAAAAAATGGTGTTTCTTTGTAATTGGTAATTTGCCTAAAGCATCTACTTATTCTGTTAAAAAGAGTATTTGATTGGGCAGAGCATCTTATTCCTCAACTCTGCTATGTGGCTTTGTAGGTTACTTTTACTTACTATAGATGTCTATTGCTCCAAAATCCCCAAATCAGGAATAATAAATAAATTTCTATTATTTATAAGCAATCCAGTTCTTGGGATTTTGTTATAGCAGCCTAAAGGGACTAAGACAGTCCCAAATCCTCCACATTTATTTTATTTTATTTATTTTATTTATTTATTTTTTGAGACAGAGTCTCTCTCTCTTGCCTGGGCTAGAGTGCCGTGGCATCAGCCTAGCTCACAGTAACCTCAAACTCCTGGGCTCAAGCGATCCTCCTGCCTCAGCCTCCTAGGTAGCTGGGACTACAGGTACGCGCGACCATGCCCGGCTAATTTTTTCTATTTTTAGTTGTTTGGCCAATTTCTTTCTATTTTTAGTAGAGACGGGGTCTCACTCTTCCTCAGGCTGGTCTTGAACTCCTGAACTCAAATGATCCGCCCGCCTCGGCCTCCCAGAGTGCTAGGATTGCAGGTGTGAGCCACTGCGCTCGGCCCTCAAATCCTCCACATTTAGACATGACTCCAAGTTTTTTTCTGCCCATTATGTATCCTTTTCTCCTCCCACCTAAAATGCCCTCACTCTTCATCCATTCTGTTCTGCCCACTTCTCAAGGTCCAAGTCATGTGTCACCTTTTCCATGAGGTATTCTCAAGCTGTTTAAACCCATGTGGATTCTCCATACATTTACCAAACTTACACTGAGCATCTAAAAAGGACAAGGCACTGTGAACAATGGCAAGAGCTATGATCAGTAACATTTGATACACATAAGGAACTGTGGTGAACCAAATCATTGTAAAATCGATCCCAAGGAAATGATTACAGAAAAGTAAAAATGTAATGATATTTTTAAAAAGGAAGTGGTTTAACTGTATTGTACAGAAAATGAATCAAGGACTAAATGGTGCAGGGAAAATTGGATGCCACGTGCAGAAGAATGAAGCAGGACCCATATCTCTTGCCATATACAAAAATGAATTCAAGATGGATTAAAGACTTAAATGGAAGGCATGAAATTATAAAAATTCTAGAAGAAAATGTAGGAAAAACTCTTCTAAACATAGGCCTAAGCAAAAAAATTATGACTAAGACCCCAAACACAAATACAGCAACAACAAAAATAAATAAATGAGATTTAATTAAATTAAAAAGCTTTTGCATAGCAAAGGAAATAATCAACAGATTAAATGGGTAACCTACAGGATGAGAGAAAATATTCACAAACTATACATCTGACAAAGGATTAATAGCCAGACTCTACAAAGAACTCGAACAAAATAGCAAGAAAAAAACTAACAACCCCATCAAAAAGTGGGCAAAAGACATGAACAGAACTTTTTCAAAAGAAGACAGACAAATGACCAACAAACATATGGAAAAAAGTTCAACATCACTAATAATTAGGGAAATGCAAATTAAAACCACTGTGAGATACCCACCTTACCCCTGTCAGAATGGCCATTATTAAAAAGTCAAAAAACAACAGATGTTGGTGTGGACGTGGTGAAAAAGGTACACTTATACACTGTTGGTGGGACTGCAAACTAGTACAATCTGAATGGAAAACAGTATGGAGATTCCCCAAAAGGCTAAAAGTAGACCTATCATTTGATCTGTAATCCCACTACTGGGTAACTACCTGAAGGAAAAGAAATCATTTTATCAAAAAGACACCTGCACATGAATGTTCATCACAGCACAATTCACAATTGCAAAGATATGGAATCAATCCATCAATTCAGGAGTGGATAAATAAAATGTGGTGTGTATGTGCGTGTGTGTGCATGTGTGTGTGTATCATGGAGTACTACTCAGCCATAAAAGGAAATGAAATAATATCATTTGCAGCAACTTGGATGGAACTGGAGACCATTATCCTAAGTGAAATATCTCAGGAATGGAAAAACAAGCACCACATGTTCTCACTAATAAGTGGGAGCTAAACAATGGGTACACATGGGCGCAAAAAGACATAAAGGACGTTGAGATCTAAAAAGGGAAGAGGGTAGGAGGGGAGTGAGGGATAAAAACTTACCTGTCAGGTAAATGAACACTGTCCTGGTAACATGCACACTGAAAGCCCTGACTTCAGCATTATACCATGTATCCATGGAACAAAAACATTTGTACCCCCTTAATATTTTGAAATTTAAAAAAAGAAAATGAATCAAGGTATTAAATTGGCTTAAATGGCATTAGCTCTAAAAGTATCTTCTCAACAAAAATTGATGGATATTGGCGTAATTCTAATTGAAATATATTTTATTCATTAACATGGAGCCAATGGATTTTTTTAAATGCCCTCTGTTACCATGAAGCGTGCATTCTACACAAGGAACAGACATTAAAAGGATAACTGGGCAAATGACCATATGATTGCAATTGGCATAAGTGCCAGGTTAGTACTCCTACCACCCTGTGGCATACAAGTGGCATGTGTGTGTTGTACATATATAGACACACACACATATAATAAGAGGAAGACCTTTTCTGGTCTTTTGTACTACCAGTTGTCTAGGTCATTCATTTTAACAAAGTACACTGCCTGTGATGTTCCAGAACTTTTTCCCCTTAAGTATATCTATTCCCTAACGAAGGACAAAGTATTCTACACTTGTTTTATATGACTCTGAAGTGCCTATGTAGCATATAATGCATGTAATAGGGCCTTAATATTTTTTAAAATTAATTAATGGCAGATTTTAGTTAGTATGTACAGTCTGCCACAGTATTCTTTAGATACCTCATAACTTTCTCGTAAACCATTCGCTACTTCTATCCCAGTTTTACATGACAGAACCAAGACACAGAGAGGTGGAATGACCACTCGTGCAGGGGTCCTGGGCTGATGAGTGCATCCATACACTGGACCAGAGCCCCTCTAGCTACAGTTTTGCATCCATGGGGTTTTCTTCCAGCAGTCCCAAGCACTCAGCTAATCTGAGAAGAAAGTGACTTGGGGGGAAGGAGATGAGGGGATGGGCACAGGGTTCTGGATGAAACTTTCAAGCTGCTAATGAATAAGGATCAAAACATTGCTGCCTCCCCCCTGTCTGCCTTGTCCAGTTGACCTTCTTTCAAGGGCTGTCTCCTCCAAGGGCCTCACAGGCAGCAAAGGGAAAGAAAAGAACCGCATGCTTGCCTGCTAATCATTGCCCTGCAGCTGAAACACTCCAAATCTGGCTGCTCCAGGAGACGAGAGGAAGGCCTCATTGAATCAGGCTATGGGAGGACAGAGCAGCAGAGGCCTCTGAGTCAGCCTGCAAGGCATCATGGTCTGTGAGCTGCAGGCCAGCCTGGAAGTGCATCGTGGGATTAGAGTGATGCTTTGTAAATCTCTCATCTTCCGATTCTTTTTTCCTGCCCCAAGTCGGGCCAAGCTGCTCACCCAGAAGAGCACAGCGTCACCCTTTCTCTTAATCCCCCAAGTCTCCCTCACTCCCAGACAACAAGATAATCCTGGTACAACTGACAGCATGAAGAAGGTGTAACCCACAAAGTGACTGCCCTACTACTTGGTTTGATTTTGAATCCACAAATACTAGTTGCACCGCTGGCGACTATGAAGCAGAAGCTGCTGCTGCATCCTGCCACATCCCAGGAGGGCACAAAATGTAGCCATGAAGGTTTAAAAGGATTACGTTGACCTTGAGTTTTATAGCTGGAAATTATGGGATTGATATTAGGTAGGGTGAGGAGAATGTTCTGGTTGTAGCTGATAGCAAGATGGTTGCACGCATCATGAGAGATGTTTGGGCGAAAAAAGTTTGCCTCTCTATATACAACTATAGAAATCAGAGGAAATGTCATTTCCTTTAGATTAGCATAATTGATTAGCACTGGTGCTCAAGTGATAGGGACTTCAACAACAATAACAGGGCTTTTTATGCTAGGGTTAATAAAGTTTAAAAATTATAGAAAAAATGGCTAACATACAATAAGACTTACCATTTGTCAGGCTCTGTACAAAGCACTTTGTATACATTATCTTATTTAATCCCAGGAAAACTCCATAAGGTACTATTACCCCATTTCACAAATGAAGAAAGTGAAGCTCAGAGAGGTTTAGTTACTTGCCCCGGGATACAACACTAGGGTGTGGGAGAGCACAGTATTTGAACTCAGGCAGTCTGACGCCAGAGGTCATGTTTTTAACTCCATCTCTGTATTGCCTGCCCAAATGGTAGCTGTGTGTGTGTGTGTGTGTGTGTGTGTGTGTGTGTGTGTGTGTGTGTGTGTGTGTGTGTGTGTGTGTGTGTGTGTGTGTTCTCAATAATCCCTGGCCAACTTCATGCTTTGCTCAATCACTAGTATATGCTAAACAGCTGAAGAACTTAGAGTAGACAGTAGAGGGCGCCCAGACTCGCTAATTTTGAAAGGCGCTTGTTTGCAAATTCAAAAAGAACAGAGATCCACATGGCAGGCTAGACGGGAAAGGTAGCCATAGATAGACTTCGGGGGAGATATAAGGGAAATATAGAATATTGCACTCAGGTTAAGAATTATTCAGTATTGAAAGGATGCTTTTAGAAGAGAGAAAACAGTAAGGTTGGTCTTCTGCAGAAAGTATACCAATGCAAGTATAATGCAATGTGGGCGCGTGCGCGCACACACACACACACACACACACACACACACACACACTAGCTGTTTCATGAGAAAACATCCAACTTAAGTTTCTTATAAAAGAAAAGTGATGATCTTTTGTCTCACTCAAGAAAGAGTTTCCTCCCAAGTTCAGAAGAAAAAACCCCACAATAACTGCCGTTATTTACTAAAATCACGTTGGTATGTGAGAGAAGTAAAAAGGAATTAGGGTCTTAGTTATTTTGATTGTCTCTTTACCCTTCCAAATTCAACAAATTATAGTCAACCTTACTATCTTTTCCTGCCATCATTAGGAATGTGCTAACTCTTGGAACTTTCTCTATGTAAGTGAGGGAAATTTTTGCATCCTGGCGTATTTATCACTGCCCATTTCAAGACTAGGTCAAAGATCAAGTCTCCATTATCATAAACCTTTACTATGTATTGAGACTTCACGGGGTACTAACTCTAATGGGGTGGGAGAGGGATTCCGATGAAACATCCTTGACAGAGACCAGAGGCTGGGAGGAGGAAAAGGGTGGATGCTCTTGCTCAAGATGACTTGTCATGAGTATCAATAGATAAACCTTGAGAACCACCAAAAGTACCTGGAGAAGACTCTAGTGCAACTGGACATCCTACAGCAACTGATGGGGTAAAAGAAATAATCTGTTAAGCTTACTCTAAATGGGACCTGTGGAGTTGGTGTGGCCTGGCTACACCAGCTCAGGAATAAAAGGTACTAGAAAAAGGCTTGGGGAAAATCCCATTGTAGTTGGTATTCATTACATACTTTCTATGATTTATCTCACTTATAAAATGAAAAAATTTCCCAAACACCTGGTTGATGACCACTGGGTCAAACAACTCCAGGAGTCTGGGGTTGAGTTGCCAGGGCTACGTCTTACAGGCTTTTATCCCATTCAGGTGTTAGAGGAGGAGGGAGGACCATAGTAAGGCTGTGTTCTCCTGCACTGCCAACCAAGGGGGATGTCAGTAGCGTGAGTCTCACTCCTGCAGGACCTGGATTGACAAAGTGGAGAGCCGGGCAGTTAACCAGTGAACCAGTTGGTATGGACGGCAGCTCTGGACTCCTATGGCTGCCTTCCGCAGCCTTTGCTACCCTTCTCAGAGTCAAAATATTGAACTCAGTGGGTCATGGGTCTGGCCCAAAGGTATGAATTTTTTATTCATATGGACTATTTGGGTCTGTTTTGAAAAATCTCCTTTTCTTCTCTAAACTGTCTCAATTCCACATTTCACTTTGCAAGTGTAGACATGACTTTAAAATTATTGATTATTTGACTCTATGGAAATCCTCTTATGTGCAAAACACCTGGATAGATGCAGCAGGGGAGGGGTGCAGGAACAAAGACAACCCGCACATTGCTACACCCTAGTAGCCAATTTCCTAACTCTATTTTATTTTATTTTACTTTTTGATTTTTTTAGAGACATGGTCTCGCTCTGTCGTCCAGGCTGGAGTACAATGACACAACCATAGCTCACTGTAGCCTCGACCTCCTGGGTTTGAGCAATTCTCCTACCTCAGTCTCCTGAGTAGCTAGGACTACAGGTGCATGCCACCACACCTGGCTAATTTTTTTCATTTTCTATAGAGATGGGGTCTCACTATATTGCCCAGGTGGGTCTCAAACTCCTGACCTCAAGTGATCCTCCCTCTTCAGCCTCCCAAAGTGCTGGAATTATAGGTGTCAGCCACCATGCCTGGCCCCTGACTTCATTTTAGAGGTCCTGAGACAAATAGGTGACATGACTGCCCATGCCTTTGAACTAAAGTGTTGGCAAGCAAGCAGAGCTAGAGTGGGTTGTATACAGTTTTGCCTTCTGTTCACGTTTCAATAAATTAATGTCTTATGATTTTTTTTTTCTCCTTGAATTCTACTTCCTCTTTCTTCTTTCTCTGTTCTTCTATTTTGTGTCTTCCCCATGATTTTGTTAATGATTCTCCCTTTGGAAAAAAAAATATTTTAGGTCCCTTTTTCGGGTTCTTTCTTGACAGAGTTTGGTTTCCTGTGTTCTCACTCTTTCACTCACTGACTCAGAGTAGAGGCTGCTTTACTGGAACTTGGGAGAAGCCAGAGGTTTGCTTTCGGTCCTGTTTCTCCCCAGCATAAAGCTCTTATTTCAACACAGAAGATCCGGATAGGCCAAGTTGAGAAAAGCAAGCAACAAGCCTAAAAACCATTTTTCTTACCAGCTTCCCTTGAGCTATATCCCGTAGAAAGATAACTAGGCCACTTGGAGCTGCCCATTTGCTCCCCAAACATTCCACGTGCCCAGCATCTTGTGCAGCCTTCCATACGAGTTAGGTCCCTCCAAGTAAGGCAAGGGCAAGATTAACCTGCTAACTCTGTCTTTTACTGCACCCCGAAGCACATTTCAACTTTCCCAGTTTGTTCCACTGAGAATATCAGTAAGTATCCATTTTTTTCCCAGAGAGCAGAGAGGACAGATTTAAAACAGAAAAATGTGTTTGCCAATTTAACTTTTCCGGGCCTGATATTCAGATACCTCCTACCAACAATGAACTTCAGATGTAAGCTTAAAGCCCAACTCTGGGACTACATCTCTCATCCTCTACTTACAGTTTGGAAGATGCTTATTACTACAAAATTAATAATATTATACCATCGCTTCCATCTTTATTGTTTTAAGTTGAAGCAGTCAAACTGCATTTGTCTGTAGGAATTAGGAGAGAAATATTCATTTTTGAGTTGATCCCATTCACTCATTCTTAGCATTGACAAATGAATTGAAAATGTGCACTCAAACCTCTGGGGAAGGAGTTAAAGATTGTGTGCATGTGAGATCAGGGACAATTGTACAGCTAATTAAGACAACAATGGGAAAAGCATGACCCACGGTGCTCACTGAGACTCAGTTGATCACACTTCCAGGTAAAGTACACACTGTTTGGAAAGCACTGCTTCATCCCTGGTGTCAAAACCTCCACAAGCACATTAGAAAAGTGAAAGATATTGGTCCACGATGAGCTTGTCTGCAGTTCTTCTGGAAACCCTGGAGTCACCTATCATTGGTATTTAATGGTGATAATGAAAATGTCTTTCATTCTCTTCCCTTGGCTATCATATTCTCCACCCAAAATAGTAAGTAGAAAGAATGACTAGATTTGTTCCAGCCAGTTCCAACAGAACCACATCGAACAGCAATAGACATTTGCCCACTGACAATAACAACAGCACAGCAGCAAATTTCAGGCCTTTGTTTCACAAGTCCCGCTGTTAACATTGGCTGTAGTGGCTCAGATTTTGAGACATTTAACCTGCATGCAAATGTGTGACAGTGCTTTCCTGGCAACCTGTCGTTTAACAAAGAATAGGAAACGAAAGCCCTCATTGTTGCCACAAGGTTCCTTTTATGCAAGTTTCCGTAACTTAAGGTATAGATACCTTTGCTTCTCCGAGCCCTGTTTCCCTCATCCACACTGCTTTGCATTACTGCAAAACGAAGAAAGGGGAGCGCCTGTCCCAGTGGCAAGAGGTCTCAGGAATTGGCTGAGACTTCTTTCACGGGAAAAGAAAGGGGCATCCCTAATATTAGACGCCTTCCCATCTGCCCTGGAGCTCTGAGCTGGAGCCCCAGAAACAACAGCTTTCATGGCAGTTACTTCCATACCAAGTGTATCAAAGTCCTCGAGTGTCTCAAGAGTACCATTTAATTGGAGTTTATGTAAACTCAGCAACACTTAAGACCAAGGACCATGATGTACAGCTGTGCACACTGTACCCCAACTAAGGACAATTGGCAGAGTAGGGGCTACATCCAAGGCTGCTGCTTTCTATAGGAAGAGGCACCTTTTACTAACCCACCCAAACCCACTATGTGGAGGCTGTGCAAAGTCATCCTGACCCCTTTTGCTCACTGGTGAAAACTTGGCACACGGTATTCCCTTTCTCAAAACCTCCCTGGGCCTCCTCCCACACTGAGAATCCACTCTGAAGTCCAGGTGCTAACACAATCTGGCCCCACTGACCCCTCCAACTTCTACTCTCCCCACGCCCCCCTCACTTGCATCATTCTGCCACATGAACCTTCTCACTGTTCCTTGGAGACCCTTAGCACTTTCCTGCTCCAGGGCCTTTGCACTTGCCGCTCCCTCTGGCTCCGTCCCACATTTCATTAGGTGTCTGATCAAATGTCATCTCCTTGGAAAGGCCCTCCCTGATCTCCTAGTGTAAATTGCGTGTCTCCTCCTCTCTACCCCTTATCCTGTCTTTTTTTTTTCTGTAAATATAGCACTTACTACTTGAATTTTATATTTATTTGTCAATTATTTGTCTCGTGTCTAGAGAGGCTGGCAAACTACAGCCTGAGGGCCAAATCACATGTGTTGCCTGTTTTGCAAGTAAAGTTTTATCAGGGTATAGCCATTCTCATTTGTTGATATGTTATCTTTGGCTGCTTTCATGTTTCAACCGCAGAGTTGCAATAGAGACACCATGGTCCGCCAAGCTGAAGGTATTTATTTTCTGGCCCTTTACAGAAAAGGTTTGCCAACTCCTGCTCTAGAGTGTAAGCCCTAGGAAGGCAGGGACTTTATGGCTTTGGTCCACTCCTGTATCTCCAGTGCAGAATATTGCCTCGCACTCAGTAGGTCTCCAATACCCACTGGATGCCAGTAGCACTCACCCAGTACTAACCACCAAAAGTGTCTCCAGCGTTTGTCAAACGCCCCCTGGGTGGCAAATTACCCTCGTTGAGAACCACTACATTAGACAGTCAGTGAAACACACTGCGCAGCTTGAGAGTGAAGTGTGTAAATAACTTGCTGATATGGCATGGCGGGGGGTGCGGGTGCGGGGGCTATTGGAAGCCTGAGGTGCTTGGGCCTCTGCTGTTTCTGGGCTTCCTTTGCTCTTGAATAAAAACCACCTGTTCCTCTTCATCTCTAGATGATCACCCAACATGATCACAACAAGTAACCATGGAATCTGGAGAATAAACCTTAGCTACTTCCTCACTTGGTTACCCAAGTGCCATTTCTTCCTGGGACTCCTGAGCTCTAAACTATACTGATAAATGCTAAGTTAAATATGCATTAAGACAATAGAATCCTACTAATCAATAAAAAAGAACAAATTATCGATAGATGCAACAACATGATGAATTTCAAGGGCACGATGCTGAGGAAAATAAGAAAGCAGTCTGAAAGTTACCTCCTGTCTGATTCCATATATATGACTTCCTGGAACAGACAAACTATAGAGAGAACAGAACAGTGGTTACAAGGGCTTGGGTGGGGGAGAGTGTGGCTATAAGGGGGCAGCATGAGTGTTGTGTTGGGGTGATGGAACTGCTGTGTATCCTGATTGCGGTGGTGGTTGCATGAATCCATACACGTGTTAAAACTCAGAAAACTGTGCACTAAAAAAATTGTTTTTACTGTGTGTTAATTAAAGAGCAAGACCAGTAGTCCCTGAAGAACATGATGGGCTTTTAATAGCTGCATGTCTTCTTCTAGCCACAATAAAGTACTTAAATTCATATTTTTAAAAATGTACCAGGCAACAAGGCCTTGCCCATTCGTGGTCATTGAATGCTCAGCGGAGAGGAGAAAGTTGATGTTCTGCAACTGCATGAAGAGCATTAGCTTCCTTGCTTCAATTCCTCTTTCACTTTCCAGAGAACAAGGTGATCTTCACTTCTCAATCCAGGGTTACCAAATTTTACGCCAGAATTGCCTGAGCCTCCTTGTCCGGAAGAGGGAAAATGTTTTTAGAACTTGATGGGATATTGGAACAGATTTGTCAGCGTACAGTGTTGTACCCAGGTCACAACATTGTATCTGACGCTCTCCTGTGGGTGAAAAGGGCTTGTGGAAGTGATCAGGGAAGGCCTAAAGAGGTATGTGGGGTTGGCTGTCCAAGACTCCAGGCAAGAGAAGGAAAAGAACGCAACGAAATGAAAGTGGCTTTATCTGAAGGAGATCAATATCCTGTGTATATTATCCATATGAATGATATCACCAGATTCATGTGTATATGAAATGATCAGTATTTCTGGGAAATTTTTTTACTCACCCCAAATATCTAGTTGTTCACCTCTGCTGATGACAGTGAGGAGGGGGTGCGGGCTACGTATGGGAAGGTGATGGTGGCCTCTACCTGGAATTGTACCCCATTTGCACCCCATCGTGGGTAAGAATATTCAGCATTCCTCTCTTTTCTTTTGAGGAACTGCAGGCTGTGGTTTACATATACATGACAGTGCTGTTCACAGGAAAATATTGCTCATTTGCTTATGCAATAATAATAATAATAAATCTCAGCATTGCAACAAAAAAAAATGTGCTTGACTTCTCAGAGAGTGAAATGCATGGCAACCGTAAGAATCATACAGGGTCATCCCCCTGATAGTTGTCCTGAAAGAGCTGCACAAAGCTCAGATGATGTCACGATTGCAAATAGTATACTATTTTCTTTTCTCCCATCCTCCAATGTTTTCAGCAACATAATTTTAGATGGACAACTGAAGTGCCTCTCAATTTTTTCAGAGGTAGCCTAGTTCACCAATCGTCCTGTGAAAAGGAGATAAAAAGCGTGGCCCCTCACTGTCCACACAGTGCGGGTAGGGTGGGGTGGCAGAGGTGGGAAATGTGTGCGCAGCGGAAACTAGCGCCGGACTTTAGGTCATTTAGGAAGGAGCACTTCAGACTTTTCAGTAGCATTTCACATCTTTTATCTCATTTGACCTTCACAACCATGCTCCCTGCCCCTTCCCCAACATGATGTGAAGAAAGATGGTTTTACCCCCATTTAACAGAAGCTAGGACCAAAGCAAATGCAAGTTAAGAATTTGCCAAAGGTCACATGGGCATTGGTGGGAAAACAGGGCGTAAAACCTGAGTCTCTTGATTCTAGCCCCCATGGCTTCACCCAGCTGGCCATGTGTCTGCACCAAACATGGACAAAAGCTAGGAGGTAAAGATGGAAGATTTCTATGTGCTCTGCAGGAATCCATCAGAATTCCCTACCCCTGCCCCAGACCTGAAGTTAGGGTGCATCCCACCTGAGAATGTGCCTGATTCCTCATCTGTAAACATGGGGATAATAAAAAAACAATAACCCTGAAGGTTACTGTCTGTAAAGTGGTGGGCAAGGTGCCTGTCTCACAGCGAGCTCTTGATAGACAGTGGCTATCTGTGGTGGCCAGTGGCCAAGATGGGTCCCATGGCTCTTATCTCCTGGTATTCATGCTCTGCATTATCACCCCTACACTGAAGAGGCTGATCTATGTGACCAATAGAATGTATCAGAGAAATGCCAGAGTGTGACTTCTGAGACTAGGTCATAAAAATAATTGAGACTTCTCTTTTGCTTTCTCTTGGGTCACTTTTTTTCTAGATCAGGGCTAGATATCATGTTATGAGGGTGTGTAAGCAGCCCTCTGAAGAAGTTCATATGCTGAGGAACTAGGCTTCTTGACAACAGCATGAAGTCACCATCCACATGAGCGAGCCATCCTGCTCCTTCCTGGGGCATCCTGGAGCCACCCTCCAGCCCCAGTCGAGCTCTCAGATGACTGCAGTCCTGGCCAACCTCTTCTTGACTGCAACCTCATGAGAGATCCTGAACCAGCTAGGCCACTCCTAAGGCTCTGACCTAAAAAACTGTATGAGATAAATGTTTATTGCTAGTTAAGGTTGGGGTAACTTTTTACAGAGCAATCAATAACTAATACTCTATTATTGTAAATGGCTGTATGAATATCAATAAAGAGACATGTCTGACCTGGCCAATTCTGGCTCTTGACTGATCTCTCAGTTCACAGGGGTCTGCCCTGTAAGGTGAGAAGGCTGGTTTGACCAAATTAGGATTTCCCCTCCCCAAATCTGAAGGGGTAACTAAGGTAGACATTCCCGGCAACTTAGGATCTTCAGACCCTCTCTTGACTCACTGACCTCACCAATGTCCTCTTGGTGCTATTTGCCACGTCAGACAAACTTTCAGAGAATATCACAGGACACCAAGTCAGATATTCTACTTTTATTTAACTGTGTCTGGCATGTAAGTCATCTCTCCACATAGTGGGACAATTCTGACCCCAAGAGCTAATCACAGAGTCCCTTTTCTGCGTCCCACCCCTGCAGCTGGCAAACTGGCCAGACCAACCCCTTGTTTGTGTTCACCTTCCCAAATTTTTCACATCATAACACTTGGATGAAGATGGTGACATTTCAAAAGTAGCCAGTATTTGACCAAGTATTGAGAGAAACCCTTGTTTTTTTCAGGCTACACAGGCCTTGGTGATATTCACAGCTTGGATGATGGGCACAGAGGTATTTGGCCCCCAGTTCCCACGTGGTTGTGTTACTGTGACTCCAAACCCTCAGTCCCCTGTGATCTCCAGAGATCCCTGCTATCTCCCTAGAGTCTTGGCCACTGCTTCTAGGGTGTTCCATTTCTCAACAATGGCTTTCATTCTTTCCCACCGTCCCCAGTTCTCCTGCAGTTCTGGACCTGCTGTGTCCCTATCAAAACTCTAGGGTTTGGACCCCAGCCTCCACCCCAGGCAAATATAATTCTTTCAGATAACCTCAAATTGTCTGACCCTTAAGTGACCACAGACTTTTAAGGCCCTCAGAGATAACTTCTATGTAGGAATTTCCAGGTTCTCTGGGCAGGAAGACACAGCCCTTGTTGTATTCAAAAGCGTCCCTTGACTATGAAAAAATGAGTGTCTCAATATGGGGACTACGAACCACGTCCTTCCTTCACCGCAGTGAGTGAATTCCCTGCCTACTTGGAGCACTTCCTCCATCCAAGCGATCGACACAGGCCTAGTCTCTTCTCTTTGTTCAAGAATCCCAAAGTTCCCACTGTTTCTTCCAGGGACCTTAAACACTAATAGTCAGACTATTATGGCCAGTCTGCTCTGGCTCCCCAAATTCCCAGAGGTGCAAATATATAGATAAGACCCCACCATGACCTTCCTGGATTTGAACTAGACACCAAACCAGACTGTGTACAAAGCTGGCCCTGACCAACTCAATTCTTTTGGATGTATACTATTTCTCACAATTTCTACCTAAAACTCTAACAACCCTTATGGCTACCCAATCCAGCTGTGATGGGACCAAGAGGAGGATACGGTGATCCTATTCCTCAGACCATTCTAGGGCATTGGTCTGAGAATAACTTAGCATCTGGCCTTTATTCATGCCTGACAGCAAAGCCCCATGACGTGATGGCCAGAGCTTGCTTTTACATCTTTATATCCACACAGTCCCCTGAAAATGTGGCTGTTTTATTGAGTCTATGGGTGTAGTGGCCTGTGCTTTAAGCACAAAAGAATGCAGGGAGTTGATTGCAGCACTCAGCAGAGAAAGCACTGGGTAGAGTGTGCTCTTGGGATCATTAAATGGAATTTGAAATTTTAGCAACTCACCTCTGCTTCAGTGCAGATGATTACTGTTAGAACACAATATTTCTCTGACACTAAACTCTTAAGGAAAAATTATTCAAGTTCTCTCCTAGCGCAACACCTTCCACATGGAGGGCAGCCAATTAAGGTTTTGATTTGGTTGCATTAACATTTCATTGTGTGGAGGGAATCACCAGTTTAACTTTTGCACCAAGGACTTCTTCCTCTGGTTTTGTCAAAGTTGTAAGTTTGTTTTATTACTTCAAGAATGTCAGAGAAGGGAGGCTTCAAATTTAGCCTGGGGCAAAAGGAAAAGGCAGATGAACCTGCTGCCATTTTTATCTACTGGGTTTCCAGCTGGATGAGTACTGACCCCTTCAGGGTCTAGGGTTAAATTCTCTCCCTTTCAGTTTTCTCACTGATAAAACTGAGAAAACTAACTCACCTCCAAACTTGATACTTAATCCTGGTAACAGAAAGACATGTTTCGGTACCAATACCTTTTATGTTATTAGCATGTCCAGATTATACAAATATCCTTAATAGCTGTAAAATGCAGGGAAGAAAATAACATTTGTTGATTTTTACTCTTCCCAAGACAAATCTACAAGGACCTTAGCCAAATTGCCTGCAACTACTAACAATTTCATGGTAATTTTACTATGGAAAAGAAAAAGGAGAAATAGAAAGTAGAGTCCTGGGAACTTCTCTTTATCTTAATCATCTATCTCTTCTCACACTTGGAGTGACAGGAACAGAGAATGAGGATGGAAATGGTATGATTGATGCACACACAAAATCTCACCAGTGGTTAAGACTTTCAGGGGAAATTTAGACCACAGCCTCGGCTTCCCAGTACTCGCTACCCTTTGGAGTAGTTCTGTTTTTAAACACCAAAAATGCAACATTTGGAAGCTTTGAATAGGATTTGTTATAAGAAATAAACAGCATTTCTCTCCATTGAAGGAGATATTAGATAGCAAAGCTCAGTTTCCGCAGAGAGGACGGGCGATTCCGTTTGTAACTGTCACAGAGACGAGGGAGGGAATTTGAAAAGGGGTCCTTGCTTGAGAAGATGAAGCCAGCTGTGAAACATTCCCTGATTACAGGGGCCCTCCACAGCTATGCGTGCCTTAATCGCCTCTAGTCTTTTCCTATTCCAATCCCTCTGACACCTGTCTCCAGACTAATCCTTCTAATCTAAACAGCTGCCTTGGAGACGTCATGCCTTGCCTTGCCATCAGTGACTCCCCGAGGCCTCCAAAAACGTCAGTCACACCCTAGCCTGGCCTTTATATTGTGCAAGAATCTGGCTGCCTCTGACATTTAATCTCCCTGTGTCCCAACAGAAATCTGCCACTCCAGTCAATAGTCCTTGCATCACCTTCCTTTTGCCCACCTTCACACCTTTACCTGTGATGACCTCCATTTTCTTCACCAGGAATGTCTTCCCCACCCCCTTCTCACACCGCCAACTCCAAGAGTGGAATTTGGAGTCAGGCAGATCTGGGTTAAATTCTAGCTCTACTACACGCTCACTGCTTGTTGCTGTGGAGGCGTCTTATCTTTTCTCAACCTCAGCTTCCTCGTCTATAAAATGAGCATACTCACACCAGGCTTATGGAAGATGCTTAGTAAAGGTTAACCCCTTTTTTCTGCATGTCTACCCAACTCCCATGTATCCTCCCAAGCTCCTAAATCAACTAATTTTTATCAAATGGGACAGAACAGGGTTTGCAGGTGAGCATAATGTTTAGATTCAGTATTGCAGGACCTCTGTTCTTTAAAGCTGTCGTGAAGGAATGGGCCAGGCCAGGAATGTAGATATCACAAGATCTTCTCAGGACAAAGCTCAGAGGCCAAGGCACATGGTTCATTCTCTGCCAGTGGTAACTGAAATTTCAGCCTCAAGGGAATGGAGCCCAGTATAAGGACTTGGAAAACAGCCAACCAGTTCACAGATGGGAAATTATGGCATTGCCATGACTCACTGTTAGATAACTGAAAGAGTTCCTTAATAACATATTTTTATAATTCCCAAGAAATTTACAAAAGATGCCAATTAACAGATTCAGTTCCATGACATTTGAAACTTAATTTTTTTAAAAAAGCACATGTATTAGACATGTTTATGATGCCTCTGCCCCTTTTAAAGTAATTGCCCCACCAACAGATGCTTAATTTACCAGATAATTTGCCATGTGATGAAACCCTTCTGTGGCCATATCTGATTGGTGCAGGAGTGGGCACCTGACCAAAGGATGGCCAATCCCATAGGCTGGAGAGTAACTATGACCTATGTCCTAGGTGCAAAAAGATAAGCTGAGCCAATCAGATTCTCTGTCTTTTAAGACCTAGAACTAGGAAACACAGAAGAAATGAGCCCACAGCTTACAAGAATAGAACCGTAAGTCCGCAGTGATATTGTGAAACGTTATTTATTGCTCTTTGGCTCATTTTCTGACTTACAACTCCTAAAATCCTTGGAATCTCCAAAGTGATAAGAGTATCTTTTGAATGCTAATAAGATGACTGGTAGCTGGCAGCCCTAGATAGGAGCTGCTCACAGGAAAGCCAAGGGCACGATTAGAGCATTGGGACTTTAAGCCGCACCCCCAACCTCGGGGGCGGGGCGGGGAAGAAAGGCTGAAGGTTGAGTTGATCACCAATGGCCAATGATTTAAGCAACCATACCTACATAATGAAGCTTCTATAAAACCCAAAGGGCTGGGTTTGAGAGCTTCTGGATAGCTGAACAGGTGGAGGTTCCTGGAATGTGGCTCACCCGGGGTGGGGGGGTATGGAAGCTCCTTGCCTCTTCCCACATCACCCCATGCATCTCTTCCATCTGGTGATTTATTTATATCTTTGGATATCCTTCATAATTAACCATAATTAAGTGTTTTCCAGAGTTCTGTAAGACTCTCTGACAAAGTAATCCAACTGCGGAGGGGGCTGTGGAAACCCGGATTTATAGGTGGTGGGGCAGAGGCACGGGTAAAACAATCTGGGCCTTGTGACTGTCATCAGAAGAGGGGGCAGTCTTGTGGGACTGAGCCCTCAACCTGCGGGATCTGACTCCATCTCCAGGTGGATAGTGTCAGAATTGAACTGCATTAGAGGCCCCCCAGCTGGTGTGGGTGGCAGAATTGCTTGGTTGGTGTGTGAGGAAATAACACCCACACGTTTGATCACAGAAGCGTTCTGTGTTGTGAGAGTATGGTGGGAGAAATGAGGTTTGGGTTTTCCTGTATCCTTAGCGATGTCCCAATGGAGAGTCAGGGACATACATGGCAAGCAAAATCCATGAGTAAGTCACAGGTAAGAAAGTTCAGAAACCTCGAATAAGCAGAGTACACCAGGTGGCCAAGAGAGAAGAACTGAGCAGAAGCACAAGGAGAAACAAGAAGCCGTGAGAAAGCGATGGAGAGCGAGGGGGTCCCTGGAGGTGTCTCAGTTCCTGCAATAAAACCCCCTTGTCTCAAGCTAACTGACATCAGTTCTCCTTAAAAACAAAAGACCTAAATGAAACAGTAGGAAAGCAATGACATATTTTACTACTAGAAAAATAAAATATGACTACTCTGAACACACACACTATTACACAAGTCACAAACCCAGTAGAACCACGAGGATTATTTCTTTTCAATATGACACAAGGAGCAGGCTTAGGCTACCTTAAAGGACAGAGCGTTTTCTCATAGCACTGGGAGGGGAGGGCCTCTTCTTACTCCTGAGAGCAGCCTTCACAGTCTGAGACTTCAGAAATGTTTCCACCTGTTCTGAGGACCCTGGAGGATGCCAGAGTGGCTTGTTAGAGAGAGCCCTCTTTGGCCATGAGAAGACGTGCCACCTGTGCCCTGGGGTGGGCATATGCCTACTGGCCCTGTGACCCTACACAAATTACTTCATTTCCTTGAGACTCAGTTCCTCCTTTGTGATAGATGACCACCAAAATGACTTCTGGGCTTAATAATATATCAATCTTCTAAGTGAATTTCTTCTTTTAATTAGAAAAGGGGGCAGCCTAGAAGAAGAGATTGTGGCCCAGGAGTCAGGAAACTTGCATTTCAGCTCTGTCTCTCAGTGGCTGGGCAAACATATCAGCTTGCTGACCTACCTTGGTCTCACCCACAAAACAAGGGAGTGAAAATGCTACTTTCTGTGAAAAATTCTTTGTTTTAAGACCTCTAAATCTTCCTCAGTCTATGATATATCTGTATTTAAAATTTGTTACCTTATTTTTCTTTCCCACCCCGACTGTCCAGAAAGGAGTCTGTGCCACAATTCTTAGGAGAACTTATTTATGTCAGCTTGTCCAGCTACAGATGAAGAATAAAGAATGCTGGGGGGAAATATGGTGTGAGTTTCACTCCAACACTAGTTGGAGCAGACATGTGGACAAATTTGGATTCCTAATGGCACAAGATCAGGGTTGGTTGCTGATGGAGAACTGTGAAGTCTAAATAGGAAGACAGGCCATATTCAAAGGAAAAGATGTATCTCCTTCCCAGAAAACCATAAATCCATAAATAGAAAATGAAGGCATAAAGCCCAAAGCAATTCCGAGAAGCATTTTAAATGTCCTTCTTAAAAAGATCAAATCGACTGGTGGAAATTAGGAGTTTTGGGGTCCATAGATCAAGGTGATCGAGGCCAACAAAAAAAGGTCATGGTTGGTTATAAAAGAAGATTAGTGTCCTGCAATTGCAGCAAAAACTGAAAGGCACAAATGACTCCAAGATACTGAAGGCCACTGACTTTCATTGTTTTACCAACACAGCAAACACTTTAAATGAAGGCACAAAACTCTCCAGTAACACTCTTTCCTGATTACAACAGCACGAGGCACCAAGATCAGCAAAGTCTCTTGATTCACCCTGGACAAGGTGTCCTGCACGGGAGCCAGCACGAGCACTGGGGATTTTTCAGTGGAGCTGAGGATCACCTTGAAGAACTATGACCCTCACAAGGATGAATGCTTCTCCAGCACTGTCAGGACTAAGTCCACTCCAGCCCCAAGTTCTCCGTGTGTGTCCTGGGGACGAGCAGCACTGTGACAAGGCTGAGGCTGTGGCTGTCACCCACAGGAACATCGAGGCACAGAAGAAACTCAACAAAAACAAGAGGCTTGTTGAGAAGCTGTCCAAGAAGTAAGATCAGACACATCGCAGGCATCCTGGGCCCAGCCTGAGCAATGCCGGCAAGTTCCCTTCCCTGCTGACTCATAATGAACCGTGGCCCAAGCTGATGAGGCACAGGCCACAGTCGAGTTCCAGATAAAGGTGCTGTGTCTGGCTGTGGCCGTTGGCCATATGACGATGACAGAGGATGAGCTCGTGTGCAGCATCCTCCTGCTGTCGGTCTCCTGGTGTCACCACTCAAGGCAGATTGGCAGAATGTCCAGGCTTTACGCACCAGAAGCGCCACAGACAAGCCCCAGTGCCTACACCAAGGCACAGCCTAGTAAGTCCTAGTGCCACCAAAACAAAAAACTCTATGATAACATTTTTATTGGCCCAGAGAGGCGGTTGACCTAAAGTAATCAGATACAAAAGATATGAACTGGTAATTCATGGAATAAATACCTGTAGGCAAGAAAGATATGAAAAGGTGTTCACTTTCAACATTAATTAAAGCAAAATGTTAAATGAGATTTTCTTTTTGCTATAAGATTGGCAACAATAAATAAATAGCATCCTGTACTGGTAAGGGTGTAAGGAAGTAGCCAATCCTACCCACAGTAGGTAATGCAAAATTTTAAATATGCATAGCCATTGACCTAGTAATATCAATCCCAGAAATTAAGCCTTAAAACATTCTTCTTTGAGTATTTACCTAATACTGTTCATGTTCTCTTAATAGCAAAAATTGGAAACTACTCACATTAATAGTGGATTGGTAAAACATGCTTCTTCCATTCAAATAAGAGAGTACCATATAGCAAATTTTAAAGGGATGAATTATATCTAAATGTACTGACACGGGAAGATTTCCATGTGGAAAGACAAGTCTTAGGAGAAAATGCGCAGTATGACCCAATTTCTTAAAAGGTGTACAAGCAGGCATGCACTCACGCTAACAGATCCCTGCCAGCCTCCACTGCTCACATCTTGCTACACCCACCTCACACTCCAGGTCCTAGCACCATAGGGAACCTCTAGCCTCTCCCATGCGTCCTGCATTCCCATAGGAACACAGGCTCGCCCTCTGCCTGGAGCCCTGACCCCCTGCCTGGCGCCTGCCTAATTCCTGGCCTCAAATCTCCGTTAGTATAGGATTCTGGACTAGTATACACCAAACTGTTAACATGGGTATTTCTGAAGCTGCGATAACAAGAATGTTTTCCCTTTGTGTATCTTAGTTTCCTGGATTGTTTGAATTTCTAATAATGATAATAAATTTTAATTATTTTATAATTAGGAAAAGAACACTATAACTATAAAAAATACAACTGAAAAATAAAGAGATCAGATTTTTACCTCTTTTCCTACAACTATTGCTACATTCTGTCCCCTGGAAATTCCTCTAGTTCCAGCTAAATATCCTCCATCTGTGGACTAACAATCTCCAAATAAAGCATCTCAGAGAAATCTAGGGTAGAGGGAGTGAGACAGAGAGGAAAAGGAGGAGATGATTTGCCAGTGATTAAAAAAGACAGTGCTTACTTCCAAATTTGAGGTTAGGAGACAAGTATTTTCAGTCCTTTGGAATGAAAGCTGAGGCTTCGGCTCACTGCCCCACTTTTCGGAGAAGGTAAAGAGAAATAACTTCACCAGGAACCTGGACACATTGTTTCAATTTAGTTTAGATTATGAATCTCCCCAGCAAAAAAAAAAAAAAAAAAAAAAAAATTTTAAAGAAAGTCCTTTCGTTAATTGTAGAGTAAAACAAATAAAACACATCACTTAATTGATTTTATACAAATTAAGGAAATGGAGTATATTTGATAAAACCTTGGGTTTCAGAACAGGGGGGTTATACTCTGAATTCTGCAGTAACATGTAGTGTTCATGTTAGTGCATCTCACCCCACACAGGAAGCTCATCTTTAATTTCTTCCTCTCTGTCACCTGCTGACCTCCGCAACCTGCATCCAATGAGTCTCCAGGCCCTGCTGATTCTTTTTCCTAAGTGCCCCTCCAGTGCCCCTCCAATGCATGGTGGCCACTGCTCTACCTTGGGTCAGCGTCCTCTCTCACCTAGACCACTGCCACAGCTGGTCTCCTTTGTCTAGCAGTCTATTCCCATCGCAGTTAGACTACTGTTTCAAAATGCAAAATGTGATCATGTCCTTTCTCTCCTTTAACCCCTTTGGTGTCTCCCCAGAACTTACAAGACAAAGTCTGAACTCTCGATTGAGTCTAGGATGAGGCTTGCGACAGCTTTCTTATTAGGCACTACCTTGGTTAGAGCAGTGATTCTCAACCCTGAGGTTTAAATTTTTGATGCCATTGCATTTTGGAACATCATCCCAGGTGATTCTACCCCAAGTTGCCAGGTGCCATACTTTGAGAAACACTAATTAGGGACAAGCCTCTGTAAGAGAACAAGAATAAGGCAAGTCGGAGATCCAGTGTGGATGCAGGCTGGGTTTGGCAGGACCCGAAGCTGGTTTATAGTTCAGGTTAAGCCTTTGTTCTTAGGACTTGTACCGAAAAAGACTCATTTCATCTCATCCCCCAACCCAGGAGGAAGGCACTGGTGACACACTGTAGTCAGGGATTCTTTGGAAAAACAAATTAAATAGTGAATCTGCTCTGCTGTGAATAATGCAGCTATTTATTTACAAAAAGGGAATATTTAATAAGCTGCAGCATAGCAATTTGAATTTGGAATTTAATGTGTTTACAAAGTCCAAGAAGGGCAAGATTTCACCAGGGAAAGAGCAATTCATATAAATGCTGGCTTCATATGAATCCCCTCTCCAAGCATTCCTATACTCTGGTTGTGCAAACACACCCTGTGGGACAGAGGCAGGGATGGAGGTAGACTCCACAGCCTGCCTCTATCCCAGAGGTTCTCATGTCCCTTATCATTTCTTTGTCTTCACGCAGCACTGAAAAGTGGGTCCGAACAGCATCCATCTATTGACTCTTTTGAAAAGAACTTGAGAGAGAGCAGTCTTTCTTGGCAACTGTGTATTCAGATTTCTAACTCTTATTACGAGGGTCTTTTCTATCTATTTTTTATACTAATTATGTCCTCTTCTTATTATCTCTCACGAGCTAGACAGGCCTAGGCTTGAATACCATCCCTGAGAGCCGCTAGTTGAGCGACTCTGGTCAATTGACTTACCTTGCCCAAGCCTCTAGTTCCCTGGTCATTTTCTGTGTAAGATAAGCACATAGGACTTGGCCAAAACAAGATACGGCCCAATCAATGTCAGTTCTTTTGCTTCTTTTTCTTCCCTCTCTACTCCCCATCATGCACTATATTGTATTTGTACAATCAATAATCTCCTTTTAGTCTAGAACTGAAATGTATTAATACGTCCTTGTAGTTACATACTTTTTGATAATGTCAGTTCAGAAGGAAACACTTCTTGGTTCCAGTGTGGTACAGGTGGTGTCCCCTAGGAGAGCTCCTGGTTGGGTATCAGGGGGTCTTTCAAGGTAGTGTTTATGCTGTGGGAATTCACAGGAGTCCAAGGTCTTGTTTCAGCCTCCCAGACACAGAACCTGATTTGTTCAATACTGATGAAGGGTTTCTCCTCTTGAGGACTATGTATGTTAACCAAGGTGACAGAGACTGACACAGACAAACCAGATGCTGATTCTTTAATTTACAATGAAAAATACACCATTGGTAGTAAAAGGGTGAGCAGGAGTGGGAGGTTTGGGAGTGACAATTTATTAGAGGTACAAAACAAGGGATATGTTCCACTGGGTCAATGTTTACAAAGTTTAGGTCACCCTGACAGGTCTCTCTCTCTCTCTCTGTCTCTGTCTGTCTCTCAGATAGAGCTTGCTAAGGGAGCCACATTCAGCTTCTCACCATTCTAGATTCCATTTTCTATGTTCTAGTCTATACTTTTTGGTTTGTGCATCTTTCTCCAACTAAAGTCCAATAATATTCCAGTCCCGTTGCTTTGAATTCTCCTTGGTTGACATCCTGGGTGTCCCAACTCCTTTCCATGTGGGAAAGTTTCTTCCCCTGCCTGATGTTTATTTCTTTGTGAGGGAAGATCAATTGCTACAATGGCCTGGCCTTTCTTTCAATCTCCCTTTCGTTCACAACCTACCCCTCTTTCATCTCCTAGGTCGATGCAGTGGACTCTTTCCTTGGTAAACTTGGAGAAAACAAACTGGATGTACAAATATCAGTTCCTTTTTTCTTTTTGGCAGCGGAACTGCTTGCAGTGAGACTTCTGTGTCCCACTGTGAGGCTTCCCACGCAGGCAGGTGCCATACCACCCTTGACAGGCAGGAGGGTCTCCCCCATTCGGACATTCATGTTAGGGAGTCTTCCTCTCTCCTACTGCCCATAGATAAAAGCTTTATCCTCAGATCTAGCATTATCGGTGATAAAGGTGTCTATTTTGTCCCACCCCATCTATCGTTCTTATTTAATTTCTCAATTGTTTCAGAATTTGAATTGGTTATTTACTAGGCTCTGTCAAACATCCTGCGGCTGTTAGATGTGCACCAAAGCCACTTCCATTCTTCTGGCACTAGGGTGATGAACCACCCTGGTTTGTCTGGGACTGAAGAGTTTCCTGGGATGTGGGATTTTCGGTGCTGAAATTGGGACAGTCCCAGGTAAACCAGCATGGTTGGTCACCTTGCTGGGCACACAGGAACACGACATTTCTCAGTCTCCCTTGCAGATGGCTGAAACCACATGACTGAGGTCTGGAATGTGGGTGGAGGTAAGGCCCTATAATATCCTCCATGCCCTCTTCTTTCTCATCTGCACACTTGAAACAGTCTGCAACATGGGAGACCCATTCGGTAGAAGCTGGGGTCCCTGAATCACTGCGGGGAGGAAGCCTCACAATTCATGTCAGTTGTGACAGGAGCAATAAATAAAGCCATAAATAAAAACTGCTTTAAGCCACTGAAAGTCTGTGATTGTATGTTTCAGTAGTGAGCTTGCACTGACTACATAGCCCTGTACCCTCTGTCAGGAAGCTGGGTATAGTTTTCAGAGGGCAGCCTAATTTGCTTACAGCTGAATCTTTGTAGAACACCACACTGTCCTCCCATTTTTGAAGAAGTTCAAAGGTCACATAGTCTGTGTCTCTGTGTTCTACATTCAGATCCAGCCCTTAAGTAGCCATATAAGCTTGGACCATTCACTTGGCTTTCCGAGCCTTAGTTTTCCTGTATTTTAAACCAGTGGTTCAAAAACGTTTTTGGATCATGATCCCTCAAAAATCAGATGCAGGCTATGTAATGTCTCTCCAGAAAAATACACACACATCAGATCTCTGTGAACTTTCAGGAGGCTCCCATATCTATTCCCAATCTCACTGTCCCCACTGCCCCTGCCAAGCTGGGCCTTTGGAAGTCCCTGAATGAGAGGAAAGCTGCCTCTAGCTCAAAACTGTGGAACTAGACCTGAGGATGATGTGCCCTTGCCAGCCAGTGCTCTGGTCCCACGCCTGCCCACAGATTTTGTCTCCTCTCTGTCTCCCTTTGGTCACTCTTTCCTTACCTCCCATTTTCTCTTTGGCTCATCCCAGGCTGGCCTCTCACCCACCCACCTAACTGAAACTGCTCTTGCTTGAAGTCACCAATGGTGTTCTTGGTGACGATATCTCACCAAGTTTCAACAACATACTGAGACAACATTTGTGTGTCCAGTGAACATTCTCACCAACACTGTGGGACACCAACCAGCCCACATGCTGCTACTCTTAGGTGACCTGCCTACACTATGGATCATGTCCTTTGCATGATATTGCAAGACGACCATTCAGGATGACTTGGAAATGAGGGCTGAACATATCATATCACCAAGTCCATCTCTTACACGGAGCCAGTCCAGTTGACTCCAGCTTCCCAGATGTTCCTCTCCTCCAAATTCTTACAGTCGACATAGTTATCCATGTCCTGTGTCTGCTGGGATACGCCATCTGGAATTATGGTATATCTTTTGCCTCTACAGTTTCATTTTCCTTTTCCATGTTTCCAAGACTAATCGATCTCTCTAATGATTGATTTAAATCTTTATTCTAATATGTCTGTTAACAGAAAAAAGACCAAACTCTGTAAAATAATTTTAAAGAGATTTACACTGAGCCAAATTTGAGGACCATGACCCGGAGCCACGCCCGAGAGGTCTTGAGCAGTGGACTCGGTGTGGCTGGGTTACAGTTTTGGTTTTATACATTTCAGAGAGACAGGGGTTATAGGTAAAGTCATAAATCAATACATGGGAGGCATACATTGGTTTGGCCCAAAAAGGCGGGACATCTCGAAGTGGGGGCTTATAAATCATAGGTGGATTTAGGGATTTATTAGTTGACCATTGGCTGAAAGAGTTAGGTTTTGTCCAAAAGACCAGGAATCAGCTGGAAGGAATGTTTGAGGGTTTTTTTTATTTATCACACGATGCTAGCTGAAAGGAATGTTTGAGGGTCTTTTATCTATCACATGATGCTACACCAGAATCAGGTTGGGAAGTAAACAACGTTATGAAAAACCTGTTTACTGAGATTTTATCATTTGTAGGCATGACTCATCTGGCCTCCTTAGGAGGGAATTTTGAGCAAAAGAAAAAGATCAGAGTTTAGTCCTCAATACCCTTAGGCCTGTTAATGGGTTATAAAGGATGTCCCCAAGAAGGGAGGGGGGCATGATAAGGCATGTCTGACCTTTCTCTTTGCAGGCAATTTAGTTTTAGGATATTCCTTTAGTCAGCCGGTAGGGGGTGAGCCTTAAAATTTTATTTTAGTTCACAGTGAATACATTCTATCAGCTCTCCCCAGATTTTATACACCTGGGAGTTTGTCCTTTAAGTGCCCTCTGTACCTCTCTATACTGAATTAGAATCTGTTGTTTTCAAAGCTTAATTGCCAGAGATTGTCATTTATTCAAAAAATATTTATCAGTGCCAAGCACTGTCCTGGGTTTGGGAAATAAAATGGGAAACAAAATGGACATGGTCCATCCTCATGAAGTTCACATTCTAACCTTATTGCCTGGTCTTATTTTGCATTTCTGGGGAAAGCCTGGACAGTCCCTCCTGACCATAGCATAATTTTGATTGTAGAAAGAGCTCTGAGCTTTGGAGTCAGGCAGATCAGGGTGGAACTTTAGCTCTGCCACTTGGTAGCTCTTTGTAGGTACACAAACCAATGAATTGCTCAATTGTCTTAAATGTGAAATTGCTATGTAATTAAAGTACATGATGGTTGTGAGATTAAATGAAATAATACATGCAAAGTCTGAGCAGAGAACTTGGAACTGGTAGGCACCCTATTAATAACAAATGTAAGAAGGCACTTACTAATGTAAAAATGTAAACTATGATAGCCTCTTTTCTGCCTTTCACCCTCTGAATTTAAACTTCTTGAGGGCTGGGACCATGGCTTACACTTCCTAAAGTTATAGCAGAAGCTCAATAAGGATGTGTCCATTCAACTGATTAGTTAAATGAGAGTCACAATAGGCCTTTGTCTTAATTAGCCTTCTATTTGGTCAGTGACAACAATTATGACTTTTTTCCCCCAAAAAACTGTGGAACTATGTAGCCATTGTAAAGTATGTCTTGTAATAGCTTCATGTTTAATTTTTTGTATTTCAAATTAAGTCTCCGTAAAATAATAATAACTCTTAGCTGTGACTTTGACTAAATCTCCACAAATGTACAAATAGTTTTATCATGAAAAACTAAAGAAATTTAACCTCTGGTTGTTTTAATGCCTTTTGTTGAGTATTCTAAGAAATCATACTGATTACATGCCTGGATGCAAGGAGGCATTGACACAGAGTTTTAGAGAAGGTTAAAATATGTTCCTTATTATTTTTGAGTACAGATGTTCCAGTGACCCTGGAGCCCTCATTGTTTCAAATAAAGTGATGAGGTCATTGGGGAAACATTTGATTTGGGAAAGCAGAGTCATGCTTCTGCATCCTGTCCTGTCCAACTGCACCCTGATCTTCAGCCCATCACAAAAATCGGCGACAGCACCCCTCGAACTGAAGGAAAGCTCACCTAAGCAATACTCTTGTGTCAAAGCCGGCTGTTTTCTGTATCCTGCTTCCTGTCGTTGACTTAAAAGCTTTACTTATTAGATTTTAATTGGAAAAGTTAACAGATTTTAGACTCTTGGCAAATTGTTCAATAAAATTAAGTTGGTGATGCTAACAAGAACATTACAGCGGATGTTGCTAGTGACAACTTACGCTGATAATGTGGTAGGAGTTTGTAACCTGGGCTCCCCAGACCTCTTAAGGTTTCAGTGGGTTTCTGAAAAAGACGTTTGGGATACAAGCACTAATGATCCACCTTGACATGGAGTTTTCAGTAACTGAGGGGGGTAAACAATAAACAAGTAATTATAGGTATAACATGTACTAAAAAGGAAACGAATAGGAAGCTATAACTCTGTTAAGTTGGTCAGGGGAGGCACGGCTGAAGAGACTGAGTTGAGGAAAGAGAAGGAGCAGGTATAGGGAGGATCGAGGAGAAGCGTCCCAGACACAGGAGAGTAGCGCAGAGCACAATGGCAGGGGCCAGCTTGGTGCAGTCTCCCAGTGTGGCTCAGCCAGTGTGGCCAGGTGCAGGGAGGACAATGCCCAGTGGGGGCAGAGCTTGCAAAGGAGATTATCTTTTACTTAAGGTGTAGTGGAAGCCATTGAGGACTTTGCAAACCAGGCTGGGATGGGCTATTTGCATTTTTAAATGATGGTTCTGCATTTTATGTGGAGAACATTGTAGTAGGGCCACACGGAAGCAGGGAGACAGGTTAGGAGACATAGGCCAGTGAGAGATGGAGGTGGCTGGCGGTGGGGCCCTCAGGAAAAGAGTGATGTAGATCTAAAGATGCGCAATATTGCAAATTGACCAAGGGGTTGACAGCAATGAAAAAAACACACATAATCAAAATATCTCGTAGTTAGATCAATGCTTTCTTATAACAATGAGACTTGAGTGTTTTAAGTTGATGCTGTCCCCAAGAAATGTACTGACATTATAACACAAATAATGTCTCATTTCCACATAAAAGCATAGATTTGACAGGTACTTTTCTTTGACTCCTTGCGCCTGGGCAGAAGAGAACGCTCATACCAGCCATAAGCCTAGGAACTTGGAGATGGTGACTGATTCTCCTGCCAAGTAAACTCCTGTTTCCATGATTAGCAGAAGCTGAGTCACGTGGGTAACAGGTCTGTCCATGTTCAACTGTCTTAAAATAGACTGGATGGCAGAATGAGGGAAGAAGGAGGAAATCACACTCCCACGTTTTTCTTACTAATTTCCTCCTTGGGGTGTTGGGTGCGGGGAGAGGGGTGATTCTATTCACAAAGATGTCTCAGGTTATCCTGGGAGGATTCAGTCAGTGAAGATAGCATGTGTGCCTGTGTGAGTCCTGGTGCTTTAATAGTCTACGCGTCACCATCGCTAGCTATGAACAAGTTCATAGAAATTCCACTAGTGAGAAGGATCAGAGCGAAAGGCTTCATTTAGTGATGTGAGTATAAAACCTCACTGTAGTATGCTTCATATGAAGCAGCAAATATAACAGGTTTGAAATAAATAACTTGGTAAAATCGGTCCACAAAAGCTGTAGTCCGTGAGGCAGACTGTGGTAATAAATTAATGTTATAAAATAGCATACTTTTCGTTGGAACCCAACAAGGGAAAAGCAATCTCAGGACGTCTACTTCACTGCAACTTTTAACCCTATTTCCTCTCTCAAGGCCCTGAAAGCTGTGGGTTGCCAGGGTTTGGGAGCAGAAGCCAAGTTTTTGTTGAGGTGATTGAGACGTTTGAGGAGGGGGGAGTCAGAAGGAAGGGGAGCTGCTACTTGAAGGCAGAACAAAAAGCTGGAGTCAGCTCAGCTCTCACTTCCCCACAGGGCAAAACAGTCTGTTTGTCTGTCTGTCTATTTATCCATCTGAATGAACAACGTTTTGTGAGAAGATACCAAAGGAAAATACTTAGTATGTAAGATAGGTTATTTTATAGGATTTTAGACATATCAATAAAGCACTCATCCAGAATATGGAATGCGCTTTCCAAAAATTTTACAAAATTGGTGCTGTTTAATTATTAAAGAAATGCTGGTAAAAATTGCAAACAATTCAGAAGCATAGAAAAAAAAATTAAAGTTCCCTTCCTCACTTCCTCCACCTCACCTCCCATCCAGGGTATAACTATTGTTATGTGCGGCCTATATCCTTCCAGATTTTTTCTAATCACACTAACTTACATGTGATACATAACGTAATACCAACACGTAGTGTGTATTGCTTAAAGCATGATTATACCACACATGTTATTCTGCAAATTGCTTTCTTTATTCTTTAGACATCATTCCACGTCAGCAAAGAGCCACCTCATGCTTTTTAACAAAAACGTCATTACTCTTTGAAAGGACGTATTTATTTTACCAGTGTTCTATTGGTAAACATTTAGAAAGTACTTTCATACACAGACACTTTCTATGTAATGGAATTTGCTCTGAAGGGATTTTTATCTGAATATTTTAAGATCAACTATTAATACGAACTGAGAACTATTTGGATTTACAGGAAACTGAGGCCCTGAGACATTAAAGAACTGGTCCGAGGTTGCAGGGTACTGAGCCGGGTGTCTTCCCTTGTGGGCCAGTGAATGCCACTGTTCCCTGTGGATGGGAAGGGTGTTGAGAGGGGGATGAAGTGTTTAGTGGAGAAAATAATGCAAGGAAAGGAGCCAGGAAAGTGACACAACAGGCAAGCGAAGAGGGAAGGACAAAGGGAGTTGGTTACGTGGCGGGGGGTGGGGGGGTGTCCACTGACTTCAGTGAGGCCCAGCAGAGAAGAGGGAGGCCACGAGAGGGACAGAGGAACTGTGTGGAGCCCATTTTTTTTCAAAGGATTTTATTTGTTGCCAAAATAAAATGTAAGAGAGAAGCCAGAAAGTATTCACATAGGAAGGACATTGTAAAACCTTGATTAAGTCCTGGCAGTTGACTCAGAGAATGTTGCCATGACTCAGATCAGAATGAAAAAGTATGTTCCTACAGACCATATTGGGGGAAAAAAAAAGAATTAAAAAGTATGATGCAAGCTTTAGGAGGGGAGCAATTTTTAATATAGTTATTTTGGGATTTAAGGATGCCAATAAATAGGGATACAGAAAAGACATATGTTGCCTATAGGCAAAATTACAAAGCAGGTCAAATCTTGGGGTCCCCACTCCCCTATCCCCACTTTTTCCCCATCTTCAAGGGGCCCTTCTCCCTGTCTTCCACCCACTAATATCCTGAGTCCCAGTGGCAGCTCCACAGTTTCTATAGTGTAGGGGCTTAGGGGCAGCAGCTAGGTGCAAGGAGGGGCTAGAGGCCTAGTCTCAGAGTTGCATCTGCAGAACAAGCAAATCATGTTTTGCTCAGAGTGTGTTATGAAGCAAAACAAATAGCAAAGTTTCCAAAAGATGCTTTTATTCACATTCTACATAATATTAAGAGAAAGTCAATTCCTCATCTCAAACATTATTTCCCCTATTTTATGCGGGGTGGTGTGGGGTAACAGGGGAGGAGGAATCCTGCCAGGGCCGCACATTTATCCCATTATGCTACTCATGTCCTCTGTGCTTCCTTCTCATCAAGAATGGCACTGATGACAGGTTGGGATGAGCTCAGAGAAGGCACTTCTGGATCACAGGCTCAACTGTCACTGTGACTGGACTCTCGGCATTTTGTCAGGAAACAAATTCAAGTCAAAGAATTGGTCTCCATGGGGTGCAATGTTAGTTGGTGGAGCGAATATTCTGGAAGAAAAATCGCTCTTCCAAGCTCCAGAAGGGGTTCTACCTCTCCGTCTGCTCCTGAGGCCAGGCCAAATGAGAGTTCAGGCACATAGTTGATGATTTGAGGTTGGGGGAAGATTACACTGTCTTAAGCCGAATAAATAAAGTCTGAATAGATTTGTGAGTATGTAAGGATATATAAATGAAGGTATTATCTTTGTGAACAAAAGAAAATTTAAAATACATTGGCCTTTTTCGCGTGGTAAAGCATGATAAGGACATAGGTGCTTTGAAGAAGTGCTCTCAGGGGCTGAAAATAAGGCGTGCCCTCAGGGAGGTTAGAAGAGGATGTTAAAATGGGTGTTTCAGCCCAGTTGTGGACGTGCAGTTGAATTTCATTCCCCACTGCCTTTCCCAAGCAGAGGTGTATCTGTCAGGGTTCAGTTGCAGGAAGCAGAAACTACTCTAGGAATTTTAATCAGAAAGATTAAAAGAATTTGGTGCTTAGAAAATTTTAGAAGGCTCGAGGAGTTGATTTCAGGCCAGGCTTACAGAAAATGACTTTCGGAACTGGGCCCCCAGGGAGCTGCTACTCTGTCTACCAGCCAGAGGTAGGAAGTCAAGAGGTTACCATGTGAACTCTAGAATTGTTGATGCCAAAATTGTATCACCATAGCTGTGACCCAGAGATAAGGAAACCTCTGTCATCACTGATGCAACTGCCTCTTAATGCCCATGAAGATAATGGCTGGACCCTGGATCACAGATGCAGAAAATACTATCTCTACCCGCTGGGCTTTGCATGCAATGGGAAGACCCACCCCCTCCCCATCCCCAGCTCCGTGCTGCCTTCCAAATCTTCAAATGCCTTCAAGTGGCAGAACACAATTTGCATCTAGAATACTAACTACAAAATCATCTGAAAATAGTTGTTTTCAATTTTGTAATCAAAGAAAGCACACAAGAAAAGAGGTTGGAATCGATGCTGAGGACCAATTCACCGTATCTGCTACAGAGGGGGCACTGATGGGGAGGTGTCAGAGGAGTGGGTTCTCCTTCCCTCAGGTCAAAAGAGAAGGGCTTCAGGGACACTACTCAGAAAGCTGGAGGAGCATCCTCTGCAGTTTGGGAGTCAGGGCAGAAGGCATTCTAACCCCTGCCTGGGGAATCTAAAAATGAGAGATACTCTGATTTCAGAGGCAAAGTGATTTTGGTGCTGCATTGTGATTGGCCTGTTCTCCCAGAGTTTGGGATTCAAGAGGAAGAGAGTAGAAGGAAGCATGAGGGTTTCCAATGGACATGATGGTCCACACATGAAAGAGAGCTAATGTGGAATTGATTCATGACTGTCTAAGTGGGTTGTCTGAAAGGGAGAAGGAGCTTCAGCAGAAAGAGGCTGGAGGTCAGCCATGGAATTCCTAGGGGCTGAGGAAAGAGGTGTAACATGGAGCAGGAGGAGAGCACAGCATATACAAACATTCCCGCTAAGAGCAGGAATCTTAGACAAGTTTACTGTCTGCCAGGCCTGGAGAGTGTGCTGAAGGCTCACGCCGACTTCGGACAGTATAAATGGTCCTGCCTCTTTTATCTCCTCTCTCTCCATACTTCATAGGTTAGAAATATAGGTACAAGGATGGAGGAGGAGATGCAAGGTGATGAAAGTGAGTGATATGGAATTAATTGTGTCTCCCTCAAATTCATATGCCAAAACCTCAACCCCAAGAAGGCTGTATTTAGAGATAAAGCTTTTACAGAAATAATTAAAATTAAATGAGATTATAAAGCTTGATCCAATAGAATTACTTATGAAAAGAGACACCAGAGCTCTCTCTGCCATGTGAAAATACAGCAAGAAGGTGGCTGTTTGTAAGCAAGGAAGAGAGCCCGCACCAGGAACTTAATCAGCCAGCATCTTGATCTTGGACTTCCCGCCCTCCAGAACCGTGAGGAATAAATTTCTGTTGTTTAAGTCACCCGGTCTCTGGTATTTTGTAATGGCAGTCCAAAGCACACTGTGAGAAGCCAATTAAGTCCCCTACTCTGTCTGCTTGTAACTTGCAAGCTGAAGGGAGAGAAGGGTTACAAACTTAATCCAAGCTTAGAGTTTCAATGATTATATAAAAGTGGATATTTCTCATACTGAATTGAGATCATAATTTGTTGCTTTTTATGCCTAAAGAGTGACCAGACACTTCATGGGATTGTATGATATTTCTTCCAGGGACTGGAGAAGAACTAGCCTGAAGAGTGAATTTAAAGAGTCAGTGGGGACAGAATATAAAGTTGCCTGATAATTACAACCTAAGAATTGTTCTTGTTCAACATACCGGTTATAAATTAGCCTCCCAAATCAACACATCATGGTTCATACTACAGATACCCACATGTCCTTAAGGAGATAGAATGACTCTACACCCCTTAGAAATGACCATACCTGGCTGAGCTTCCCAGAACTGGATTGGCCCACAGTGAAAACAGAGGAGAGAGAGAGAGGCAATTGGCTGGCTGCACTTCCGACTCCTTTCCATTTCCAAACGCACTAACGGCCTGCACAGACAAAAAGGAAATTCACGTTTGTGAGAACTCAAGGAATCCATCCGTATCATAGCATTTAAGTTGGAGTTGTTTAATGAATCGCAGCTTAATTTTCTTTCTTGCTCATGGCTATTTTGTTGTTGCTTAAAATGTCTGCCAAGTGAAGGGTCATACAACTCCTTACCTTAACATGGTAAAGTATATTTGATAGGTGATGGATAAACTTCCTCAGGTGTATGACACAGACCCCAGTTATAAGCTATGTGGAAACGAAAATTGTGTGGATGGTCTGACAAGGAAGTATGATTTCATTCCAATTACTCAAAGCCAAACTAGGAGATTCTGTCTGTTAGCCACTTCTGGTCTGGTTTCTTCCCCTACTCTGGCTCTTTTCCCAGGTGGATAATTCTCATTACAAAATAACATGGCTCTCAGGCAGGCCATGTGATGTCTGAATGGGGTTAGGGCAGATAGCAAACATTCTTGACCTTCAACCAACATGAAGCCAGAATAGGCTAATGCCCTCTTAGTGGGAAGAAGCCCAATCTGGTAGGTAAAAGAGGACCCAGATTTTGATGAAAAAAGTTGACCTTGATAAAGGCAAAATGTGTGGCCTCTTTACCCCTTGCCTTTAAATCTTTTTATTAAGTGAACTTTTAATTAAATGAAACCATTCTTTCAGGTTAAAGAGTTAGGATTTCGAATGTATCTGTTTATTCAGTATTAGATTGAAGACCTTGACTAACATTGTCAAAATTTGGTATACCACTAAAGGAAATCAACATGCATTTTAAAAAGTCTATTTGTATAATAGTTTAAGTTGCTCAGATGCCAAGCAAGGGGAAATGGCAACAGGGGACAATGGAATGTGTTTCAACCCTCTCTCTTATGTGATGCTAGTTGCCCAGAAATTAACAAATGCATCGCAAACTAGGGTGGGCTCATAGCTTCAAAGGCTAATCAATAAAGTTGAAGATAAATATTTAACAAAGCTGAAATTTAAAAATTCTCTGAGATTAATTTACGCACCATAAAATTTGCCTATTGTAAGTGTTCGATTCAATTATTTTTAACCAATCGACAGAGTTGTGCAACCATCACCACAACCCAGTTTTAGAACTTTTTCATTGTCTCAAAAGTTACTTCATGCCCATTTGCAGTAAATCTCCACTCCTCCCTCAGCCCCAGGCAACCATTAATCTAATTTCTGTCTCTATAGACTTCATATAAATGGGACACAATATGCACTATTTTGTACATGTGCCTTCTTTCAGTTAGCATAAAGTTTGGCTATTATGAATAATACAGCAATGAACATTTGCTTACAGATGTTTGATTTTATTTTTCTCAGTTAGGTACTTCAGAGTGGAATTACTGGTTTGTATGATAAGTTTATGTTTAACTTTTTAAGAAACTTTTTGTTTTTGTAAAGTGGCTATACCATTTCACATCCCTTTCAGCAATGTATGAAAGTTTCCATTTCTCCATGTTTTTACCAACACAACACTCTTTATTGTCTCTCTTTTTTATTTTTGCCATGTTAGTGAGTGTGAAAAGTTAACTCATCATGGTTTTAATTTGCATTTCCCTGATGAGTAATGCTATTAAGCATCTTTTCATACGCTTCGTTAAACATTCCCGTATCTTCTTTGGTGAAATATCTATTTAAATCATTTGCCCATTTTTAAATTAGGTTGTTTGTCTTATTGAGATGTAAAATTTCTTTATATACTCTAGATACAAGACCTTTATTAGATACATAATTTGCAAATATTCTCTTCCAGTCTGTGATTTGTCTTTTCATTTTCTTAATGGGGTCTTTTGAAGCACAAAAGTTTTTTTCTAAAAAGTCCAATTTTTCAATATTTTTATTTTATGGATTGTGCTTTTGGTGTGACTTTTTTTTTTTTGGTAGTTCTACCATTAACTGGTATGTGGAACATATATTTTCCTCTATCCTCTTTGCTATATCCCTAAAGCTGCCCAAAAGTATTTTACTGAAGAAAAATAGTGATAAAGAAGTTTTAGACAGGCACATCTCTAACATTGTTTTGAGAATGTAGGAAAAAAATGAGCTTATTTTGAATAAAGAAGGGAAAAAAACTAAAACCCAGCATAAAAGTTATTCTGAGAGAAATGTTGCAGTAAACCTAACATTAAATTAATATTAACAAGAGGATGGACAAGCAGGAAAGGAAGACATAGTTAAAATTTGACATTATTGATTCTTTCTGAGGATAATATAAGAAAAAGCAGAGGCCTTTTGGGGGACCTTGACTCCAGGGAGGCCACAGGGAGGGACTGGTGGCGCTTCCTTCCCTATCATTCACCTTCTCTTTTCTGGTGGCACAAGATGGGGCTGGTTAGTAGAGTGTGTAAGAGGAGAGAAAGCACGGAGCACCTAGTCAGCAATAGATAAAGAAAATAATGATGTGGAAAAGTTGGAGTCAGAAAACCCAGGCTTATATCCCAGAGCTGTTCCTAGCTAGCTAAATTATCTTGAGACATTTGATCTCAAAAGTTTTTGTTTCTTCCCCTTTAAAATGGAAACAATAATTCCACTTCCTAGGGTGACCAGCTTGTGAATGTGTCTGCTGCAATAGGAACCCCGTAGAGTCTACCACAAAAATCCAGAAAAGCTCAGGGCCAAAACACATCTAGGTGGGGCAAGAGTGTGGGAGCATTAAGTCCTAGAAGACTGGAGATTAAAACAGCCATTCGTACCTTTGATATGCAAACGAATTGATTGACCTGGCCTCTCTCTGGCACATTCACCCCAGGCGGCCCTACTCTGCCTTAATCTTCCCGGGGCCTGGCCAGGAGCTGGGCAAGCAGGGACTGCCCCTAGAGCCCAGAGCCCACAGAAGTTATTCACACTAGCCGATCCTAATCTGTTCACCCCGTCCTGTCTTGGCCTTGCTTTGCCTTGCCCATGGAGACCTCATTAAAGGTCTTGGCTTAAGCACTCCCCTGCTCCTGTCTTCCGCCTCCTGACCTCCCTGCGGCTCCCAGGCGGCCCTGTATGGCCAGCCAGGCCTCCGGTCTTCAGGAGCATAGTGAACTGTTTTCCTCTCCTCTGTCTTCTGAAGGCTGCCCCGACTGACCGTCTCATAAAAGAACACAGAACAACTGAGGCAGGCAACTAGAGGAAGAGACAAATTTGCCTTCCTTCACGAAGGTCATACAACAATAAAAATAAAACAACATTCACTGCAAAATTTGACATTCCCTCTGGAAACCTAACCGGATACTAAAAGAAATAATCCCAGTGTCATCAGTAATTTGATATGGGCAGCGGAATATAGGGAAAGCTCTCTGGGAGAAAGAAACCCCGTAGTTTTTTGTTTTTATCTTAAGGGATTAAAGGTGTGTGAGATGTTAGACTCTAAATGAAAGACAACTGACACCAGAGAGCAAAGGAGTGAGGAAGAATTTAGTTGAAATCTAAGCACTGTCATTAGAAAAAGAAAAAAGCAGGAAGAGTTTGTCTTATCAGTCAAATGAAGGCATTGGTGTAGATGACTTTGAGGCTATTTCATGTTTATGATTTCACCAAAAGAAAGAACTTTTCACAGAAGTAAGGCTCTACTTGCCAGAAGGCAAGTTTCCCAAAGAGATTTTAAGGTGGTTGATAAGATGGAGAGAAGCTCAGAAAATTCCCTTAAGAAGGAAGGTGTTTTGAATGAAGTAAGAAAGCAGGAAAAAAGAATTCCTACATTAAGACATATGCCGGTACATAAAAATTCACATGTGAGAAATCCTGGAGATAGCATCTCCTCTACATTGGAATACAGAAAAAGTTGGTATTTGGGTGCTAGAGATGGCTAATTTTCAGATCACAATGTTAGACACAGTAATTAAATTTGGAAAGGCCTGGAAATGTGCAAATAGGTTACGAGAATCAGGAAGGCAACCAAGAGACAGATCACTTGCAGGACCTGGGCCTACACCTGGGCTTGGAGAAATACCGTGAACCTCACATGTCGTAACTAAATAGACCGTCATTGAAAAATATTTCCGGAGACTGGCAATTCCCCCTCATTCCCTGGGCCTGCAAATCTGGTCGTTAGCACCCAGCAGCTTAGACCCACCAGGCAGACTTATTTGTGGCATATACAACGGCTGTGACTGAGTTTTAAAATAAATGCTTCAATACTTGAATATGATGGTCTGTAAAAATATGACTACTAAAATAACTTAGACATTCACACCTGTGCTGGATATCTTCTGTTCTTCTCTCTCGATCTGTTCTCCACCTGTTCTTGCTCTGCTCTTGGCCCTGTATGGATTCCATCAGTGGGTCCCTTCCCTTCTGCTTTCCTGAGGGGACCCTCATGAGTACCACACCTTAGTGCCAGGCATCAGGAAGAACCCTGTTAAATTTAGCAAACTCAGGAGAATGGGAGTCTTTTCTGGGAAACGTGTATGTATGTGGTGTGTGTGTTTTTTGTATGTAGTGTGTTTCTGTAAATAAGATGTGTGCTTATTCAAAGGCCAAACTTAAGAGAGAGAAGGAAGGGGAAAACAGATGAAGGAGCCTCTATTTCCAAGCAATGATACCCCTGCCAGAAGGCCCCATGTATTATGGATGTGGGGCTCTTTGCCTGCAAGTAGTTCTGTGTGTGTTAAGTTTTATTGTATATAAGTGTCATACATGCTCATTGCAAAAAGTCCATACAATAGCAAGTTATGAAGTATTTGAATAAAGTGAACACTACTTATAATTCCACTAGCCAGAATTGACATTTTGGAGTATGCCCTTTCAGACTTTCTCTCTTCTCCTCTTCCTCATTTATTTACTCAAGTGTGTGTTTATTTACAATAGCAACATGTGCTGATTTTGAAAAAATTCTGAGGATGTCAAATTGTATAAAGGAAAAAAAATTAAGAGCCAGATTTCTTTTCTGAATCATAAGTTCCTAAAGGGGTATCAAAAGTAACTTAAATAGTTTTATTCCATAATAATCTAAACTCTTTCCATACTCAGCCTTCAATATATGATGCTCCCGGAACTTGGTCATGCACTCACAGTTTGAAAACAAGTCAAGGGAAATGCTGGCTTTACACAATTTCCTAAAGCTCCCCTAGCTTCAGTCTCCCACTATCTCTGTTCCCCTCTTCTTTTCAGTGAAAAACTAGTTATGAAAATCTTAATAACCACAGTATTAGAGGAATTTAAAAAGCATTAAATAGGAATTTTTCCCCCTCTGAACAACATAAAGATGTTTTTGAAGAAAAGAAATATTTTTCATTATCAAAGTAATATATTATTGTTGTAAAAACTTTAAGCAATAAAAAAATAGGTGCGAAATAAAATGTAAAATCACTCTATTGCCTTTTCGATCCTTATCCCACTCCCAATCTCACGCCTCAGGAGTAACCATTGATTAAACATATTTTAAAAAGAACTGAATAAAGAGGAACAAATTTTCTTCAGATATTTTCAAGATATGAAAACAAGTTGGAGAAAAAGAATTAGCCTTTATCTTGCCCATTTTAAATTTACAGAAATAGATTCAAGGTGAGAAAGAAGCTTATGAAATGGGTAGAGAAAAGCGTAAGAGAAAAGGGTTTTGTTTGTCTGTTTTAAAGCATTCTGAGAGAAAAATGTACCCATAGAGAGGAATTCAACTTGCTGGGGGGGAAACTAAGAAGAGATTCAGTATTACCAATTTTTAAGAATTGAAACTTCCAGAGAGAAGTAGAGATAGAATGTGGTTCACACACCATGGGAATGTGAAGGGCTTCCGGCAGGAGGGGGACAAGGGTCCCCCATGGCTGGCAGTGGGAGGAAGAGTTGGCTTTGATCGCTGGTTGCTCAATTTTAAGCCCTCAGGCACAACCCACTCAGTGCAAAGGCAAAGGGAAGGTGGGATGGACTAAAACCGGTTGGTAGTAAGAAAATACTAAGCAGACAATAGAAAGCATGTCCTGAGAAGAGGAACATTAATGAACCCAATGGCACATTGTTTATTTTCTAATACTTGAAGATGATGATTATATTTAGCAGGTGTGGCTAAGAAAATAATGACCAACAATGTTTACCAAGTAGTGCCTATATGACATTTCTTCTGTTTTAGTTTATGGCCATAACTGTTTGCAGAACCTTCTAACAGTTTATAACCAGGCTTCTTAGAATTTCCTTTTTTCTTTCAAAAATAACCACTGTATTTTTGAAGATCTTTGTGTTGGGATTAGAGCCTCAAAGGCATTTTGCATAAGGAAATAAGAAAATAAGATTTTGCGCAAGCTTTCAAAGGACTAATTATGGGCTTAAGCCCATTTAGGAAAGAGAGAAAAATCCTCCTTAAGGGGAAGTGGGAAGAAAAATGAGGAACAAAACCATAAGAAAGAGGTAGAGTAGAGATGTTTATGTTCAGTTACTTTGTGTTATTGGTTTCTGAGTGTGGTGTGAAAAAAAAATTAATAGATGATGATTGAATAGGAAGTGGTGAAATGGAGAGAAAAGAATGAATTCTCCAAAATAGGGTTAAGCTATTTTTGTTATAATTGATGTTAGGCAGTTATTATTCATCAAACCAGGTTTTCATTTTTTTGTTTTCTTAAGTATAGGAGTTATGAAGATAAAAGAGATGATATCTGGGAAAACATAATGCTCTCTTTGCTGTTTTTTAAACTTCTTTTGCAGCACCTTTCCCACTAGAATACGTTGCAGTGTTAGATCGCAATCTGGTTGAAATCTGTTGAAAAGCCAACACCAGTATTTTCTCTCGATATCTCGTAGATGGATGCTCACCTGCTGAGCAGCAAAGACTCTAAGTGAGGAATTCAGAGCCAGCATTTTTTCCAGTGGGCAGATGGAAGCCAATAAGTACCAGAGAGGTTGCTTAATATAAAGCGGCAGGAAATAATGTGACAAAACTAGCTGTTTCCATGTTCAGTCCTCAGTAGCCATTCACACTCAGACTAACAAGATAGCAAAGTTGAATTGAACAACTCGGTGCAAGTGCCTACTAACTTCATGTTAAAAGATAAAAAGGCCTACTGCATTTCGGCCTGTTGAATATCAAGAGCTCTGTTATGGGTAGAATTCTTTTGATTGTAAAGAAGCAGTGGGGTCACATGCTAATGCAGGAAAGGAACTCACAGGCAGAAAACCCAGGGGAATCTGACCACTAGGCCATGAAAGGGTAAGAACCAAGGTGGCTTTGGACTCTGGCTACATCCTCTCCCTTTCCTCCTGCTCTCTCCTTCCATTCCCTCCCCTCTCCTTCCTACCTTCCCCTCTCCTTCTCTCCTCTTCCTTGGCAACTCTCCTTTCCTCTGTCTACTCAGCTGGTCCCAATTGGCATCTTCTGGATACCCCACCTTCACTCCCTATTTTCCTTGCCTCTACACAGGCTGCATCCTCACCCTGGACTGTTCTCCCTCCTCTTCTTAGCCTGGCTGGGTCCTGTCTGCTCTTTCAGAGTTGTCTCAGGTGCAGCCTCTTCCAGGCAGCTTCTCTTTACCCCGCAGGGCTGGGATAAGTGTCCCACCTGTGAGCTCCCAGGACTGCTGGTGCTAACCATGCCACTGTGTGTTGTAATTGCCTGCCCACTTGTCCCTCCCCCAGTGCACTGTGGGCCCCTTGAAGTCAGGAACAGTCCCTTGTTCCCCTAGCACTTTACGCAGAGCCTGGAAATATCGGTGAACGGCACACACTAGGGTTGTACAGTGCCCTCTGACTTTCCGGCATCACTGATCTACCTTTTGAGTTCAGGTGTCAGATTCCCAGTGGGGCTCCTTGGACATTTATTGAACGAATGAATGAATGAATGAATAAACGAATCTATTGCTCACATTTCTGGATTACACATAAATTGTTTGTTTGTATTGTCACAGCACCTAATAGTCCCATATTTGTCTTCCTCATTATGGCATGCATCAGATTTGCTTGGGTCTGGAGTTTAAGTCCAGAATTCTATAGTGCAAACCAGTGCAGGGCTAGCACTAAATAAAATCATACTGAAACCAATAGAGAAGGATCCTGACTCATTTGTTGTCTTGGAGTCCCTGACTGAGAATTCCAGTGGCTGATGTAGCCCAGCTGGCTAAGAAACAGCACACCCTCCACGAGATGGCTGAAGATGAGTGGCTTTTTTCCTAGCCAGGAGACAAACTGTACTTTGGATGTCAAATGACTGAACTGGTTGGTATTCCTCTTAAAACCTTTCACTCCCAACTGGAAAAATTCATAATGTTGTAAAGAAAATAATGGCTTGTGATTTATATTTTTGAGATCTTGAGAATATTCCCAGGAGGCACATTCGTGTTCATCCTCTCACTGGGCTTACAAACTCTTGCTTTGCCTCTTTAGCTAGACTTCAGAAATCGTTTTTCACGTTTCTGATTTGATTTCATCATGGTTTGTGAACACCACAAATTAGCCACATTCGCAATGTAAAAATGGTCTATTTCACAGTTTCTGGTTCCTCCACGAGTTCCTTACTATCCACTCCAATCTAGGCTCATGCTCACCTGAAAAAGCAGGTGAAAAGTGGTTTTGAACCCTGAAGTATTTCACAGTCTAGTATAGCTCACCCTATTATCTCCCAGCATCACTGCTCTAACTTTTGAGTTCAGGTGTCATAGTCCCAGTGGGGCTTGTAGTGAATTCTTGGGATACCAACATCATGAAAAATCATGTCTGTCTCCAGTTGGAAGTAAAAGGAGATAAGCTCCATTTCTTTGACGAGAACATGGAATTTCCCTCCCAAAGATCATGGGGAAATTTTTGGCTTATATGGTTTTGCTGCCACGACCACATTGGTCTGAGTGAACGTCCGTAAGTATAAGAATCCCATTTCCAGTTGTTGAACTCTCTGTACCAATTTGGGGATTAGTTTCTCTCTTGGCTAGTTTCAGTGCCTTTGTCCACAGTTATGTTTCTCTCTTAATTATCCTTTACTCAAAATAAATGAGTACAGAAAAATCTCCATGGAAGGTGGAGGGGCATTCCTTACAAATGTGCTCAAGGGGAGTTTCCAAGAATCAAATAAAGTTCTAGGATGAGAATGTCAGGAAGAGAATCAAGTCAGTCTTGATTAAAAATGGGCACTTTGACAGTGAGCCTCCATAATAGGGAACTGCATGGAGTTTTGCATTTATGATGGGAAGCCATGTGATGTTCACTAAATAATTTTGACCCCAGATTTTGGTTTCTGGAACAATATTTTGGAGTAGGCAGGAGCAGAAAAGAGTGTATCTTGCAAGTAAATTATTTCCTTTTGCAGTATAAATAACTGAACTGGTAGTGCGTTGGCTGACGGCCATCCCACTTGTGGGGGTCCAAGCCAAGACTTATTCTTTCCTGGGATAAGATTTTTCCACAATCACATTTAGGAACAACTGCATCCTTCCCTTATTAAGCCTCCAGCTATAAAAGAAGGAGTGGAAAAGTGGGGAGCTTGTCTGTCAGCAGGGTCACTAAATATTCCATACCAGAAAGCCAACTGGCACTTGGTCAGCCACTCAGAGTTGAAAGGCCGCAAGACACCTGGATCAGGTGCATCCTTTCTTAAGTTAACTGTCCAGGAGCCACATACTCAGACAATATCAAATTCAAACTAACCAATCAGGCTCCCAAATTCCATGCAAATCACCCACCAGGCATCAGGTGGTGCCAAGAATAGTCTGTGCAAAAATATGTTTCACTTTCCTGTCTCTGATGCCTAAAATATCACCATTAAAGATTTTTATCTTTGTTGAACAACTGAATTCACAAGCCAGAGTTTATCTTTTAGTGTGACTTAAAAAAATGTGAGTGTGGAAATCAATAACCAAGGGCAAGAGGCTCAAAAGAGCATTAAAAAAATAAATATCCTTAAGAATGGAATGACTAAAATGCAATTTTTGAACTGATTAGGCTATAATGTAAATTTAATTAACCATAAGCATGTAAGAGACTTCAGAAAATTACTAAATGTGGCAGAAAATATTCTTTCATTTAATTTCTTAACATTTTAAAAATGTTTTTGACAAGCAAATATGTTCACATGGTTCAAAATTTAAAAGGTTCAAGAAGGCACATATGAAAAATCTTCATTCTATCCCTAGTCCTCAACCACCCTCTTCCCTTTCCAGAGGCCACCAAGGCAATTGATTTATCATAAGTCTTTCTAGAGATGGTCCACACATTTAAATATATTTACATGGATTTCAGCATACTATATACAGTCTTCTGCACTTTGCTTTTTAAACTTAATAATATATCTTTCAAATCATTAAAAATGAGCTATTTTATGTAAAAATATGAGCTAGAATTATTAGTGTGCATTCCAAAAGAGTATTCCCAGAACAAAAGAGTATTTCCATATATTAGGTTATTAAGTATGAAATGTCTAATTTCCTTAAGTAGGAAATTTCCTTAAGTTTGACAGTTGATATCTCTGACATTTCACTTTGATACTTCTTGTTTTATTTTTATTGTTAAGGTACATCCTTATTCTTTCAAATGGATGGTTTGGCTTGTGATTTATTTTAAAATATTTTTTTAAAAATTTTAATATTTTAAAAAATTTATTTTCCCTGATTGGTAATCTAATGACAGGTGTGGATCAAAATTTGGGGTAAAGCAGTTTCTGCTTCTTCTTCTTCTTCTTTTTTTTTTTTTTCTGAGACAGAGTTTCATTCTGTTGCCTGAGTAGAGTGCCGTGGCATCAGCCTAGCTCACAGCAACTTCAAACTCCTGGGCTAAGCGATCCTCCTGCCTCAGCTTCCCAGAGTGCTAGGATTACAGGTGTGAGCCACTATGCTCGGCCTGGCTTGTGATTATCAGTCAAATTTTTTTTAGAGCAATTTTTGTGAAACCATGGATAAGTAAAAAATTCGTGTTATTTTCGAATATGAGTTCCATCATGGAGCCAATGCAGGGCAGACAGCTTGAAATATCAACAAAGTGTTTGGGAAGGATGTGGCTAATGAACTCACAGTGTGTCGGTGGTTTGAGAAGTTCCATTCTGATGATTTTAATCTTGAAAATGAGCCATGTGGATGTCCTGAGACCAAGGTGGATAATGATGAGCTGAAAGCTATAGTGGAAGTGAATCCATCTCATCCTACATGTGAATTAGCAGCAAGGTTTGCCATTACTATTTCAACAATATTGGATCATTTGAAACAAATTGGCAAGGTAAAGAAGCTGGATAGATGAGTACTGCATGAATTAAATGAGTGTCGGAGAGAAATCATTTTGAAGTTTGCCTTTCTTTGCTGTCATTACATAAAGGCGAACCATTTCTACACTGTATTGTTATGTGTGATGAAAAATGGATTCTTTTTGACAATTGCAAATGTTTGACACAATGTTTGGATAAAGATGAAGTGCCGAAACACAGTCCAAAACCAAATATTCATCAAAAAAAGCTAATGGTGTCTGTTTGGTAGGCCAGCGCTGGTATTATTCACTATAGCTTCACCAAACCTGGTCAGTCAATTACAGCAGATGTCTACTGCAACCAACTGGATGAAATGATGAGGATGCTTGCGATTAAGCAGCTGCGATTGGTTGATAGAGACAGGCCGATTCTCTTGCAAGACAATGCTCAACCACATGTCACACAAACAGCTGCTCAAACTACAGAGGCTGGATTTGGAAACTCTCTGTCACCCACTGTATTCACCAGACCTTGCACCAACTGACTACCACTTCTTCCAGGCTTTGGACCACTTCTCGCAAAGAAAAATATTCAATTCTCAACAAGCTGTGGAAAATACCTTTCAAGATTTCATCACCACTTGTTCTCCAGGCTTCTTCACTGCTGGCATAAACAAGCTATCATTAAAATAGTAAAACTGTGTCGATGGTTTAGGTGCATACTTTGATTAATTATACGGCTTCTTGCTTGAGATATAATAAACTACACTTTTGATTTGAAATCGGACATTTCATATTTATGACCCAATAACTTTCTCTTCTATGAAATAGTGCTGACTCTCTAAGCTTCATTGTATCCAAGTCTATTGTCTAACGGTGGTTTCTTGCTGTTGAAGAGAAGTAGGAGGAGATTAGTAGGTGCCCCTGGTGCATACACTTGGCCGAGTGGCTGAACAAGAGGGGGCTATTTTGTGCCAGTATCAACTCTTGACCTTGGCAGGTCCAGAAACACTCCTTTTGTTCACCAGGAGTTTTTCCAATTCTGTGAGACTCTCGGAGAAAATTTATAAATGCCTGCTCATTTTAAACAGGTCTTTTGACTTTCTTCAAGAGTTGATTGGACTCCTGTTTGTCAGTGAGTCTGTCTCTTCACTAGGTAAGTCTATTGATGAAAGTAATCAGAGGCATTCATTGGCGGTGTCATCGGTGTTTGTCACTGAGCTACTCCTAAGAAAACCCTTACTTGTATAACTATTTTTTTCTTGTATAGTTACTATTTATGCTTATTATGTGCCGAGCACTATACTGCTGTTATTCCATTCAATTGTCACACAATGCTATGAGGTAAGTCTTCTTATCCATATGTTACAGCAGAAGAAACTGAGGCCAATTTCATACAACATTCCTAATTGTCCCCTCCACTCCTTCTTGATGATCTTTGGGCAAACCCTTCAATGAATGTCTTCACCCTTCACACCACTGAAGAGCCCTGGGATTACAGTTTTCCTATTACGTCCCAGTCCTGATGGCACACCCCCGCTCTGGAGCAACCATCTGCAGGTGTGTGCGACATCATGACTCGTGGGTGCTAGAGACACAGGATGAAGAAGCTCCCACCTGGAGCCCTGGTTTAGTGGTGAAGAATGACAAGTAAGCTAACATTTACAAGGCAGGATGCTTTCACAGAGAGAAGGTGTATCAAGCATTCCCTGAGGTGTCAGGAAATGGTTATGATAATTAACATTTATTAAGCCCTTGACACATAACAGGACTGCTCTGATTTTTTTATACTTACTTAATCCTCTCAACAATCCCCTGAGGGAAGGATTATTATTATTATGCCACTTTACTGATGAGAAAATAGTGACAAAAGAGTTTATGAAACTGGCCCCAATGAGACACAGCATGAGCTAAGCATTTCCATTATGTGTTTTTCTTAGCTCAATTCATAGAACATTCATAGCCTAGTTTTATGGCACATTTTCATGACTCTTAAGAACTAATTGTGTCATTATAATTAATGCTTGATGATGTGATAGCTGAGGTAGTTTCTGCGGAGAAAGAATAAATTAGGAAGGCACCCGAGGAAACAGCTTTGATTTTTTAACATGTGGTCAGCTCACCCTTGAAGGAGAGAATGGGGGAGGAGAGTTGACTTGGTATAGACACAAGCCATTTCAAAACTGGTAACTCGTTCATTTGATTTAGGGTGTGGTGCTGTTGTGCCTGGATTAACCTTTCTTTTCCTGCACAGGCTGGTCAACCTGCCTTTCCACTGGGAAAAGCCCTGTTTTGTGGTTAGCCATATACCACCCAGTCAGCCAGTTTGCTCTTTAACGTGTGATAGTGGTCACAAGGGAAACTAGTATGGATGACTCAACATGATTAGTCACTGCCATAGAAAAATAACCCAAACCAGAACTTACTGGCTCTGATTTTCTGGTGTCATTTATCCAAAGAGCAGTATCATCTCATTGATCTTAAAGGAGTTCCCTCCAGAGAGGGGATTTCACAGAAGGGCGTAAATGTGCAAGATGAGCAAGAATCCAAATTTCACATGGGTGGGACCTGTGGGGAAAGAAGACCCAGGAGGCATTTCACAAATGAGTTGTCTGAAATGGAGCGTGCAAGACAGGGAAGGGAAGATAGGAATGATTTGTCCTAGGAGAAGGTTTAAGATCTGTTCTCAGAACATGGACTAAGGGTTAGGGGCCAGGGAAGCGAGCAGGAGAGTGGAGACCTCTTAGGGGAGTTGCCACTCTCTCATTTCCCCTCCTCTGAGAATGGGCCCCGACTCACACGAATGGACCCCTACCTGCTGTGTCTGAATCACATGACCTTATTCTTCCTTAGCCATAGCCAGTTGGTTCAGGGGACCCCTGTCCTGAATGGAACCAGTTAGATTTGTCTCTGAGGAATTTGGAAGTTTGAACTGAGAGATATCAGGAGTGCACGCTGTCGAATGAGGGTGGTGGCTTGGCATTGTTGCTCATGGTAATGACCGCATCTGCTCTGGGCTTAGTCCTTCCGCAGGCTGGTTGTTCATATCTTCCTTGGATTTCCTTATTTATTCACTACTTATGTTTAAATTAGCTGGGGTTGGTTTCTGTGATTCAGGACTAGAAGAGCCTCATCTAAGACAGTGAGAAAGCTGGCAAATACCTCTTCAGGCTTCAATGACATCTTCCCAACTCTGATTGAAGAAAATCAATTTCCCCTAAGTGAGATTGACAGGCCAATTTTCTGGAAATTAAGGCTCCACTGAAGTCTGAGACTACTTGAGAGTGGAAACCAAGAAAAGTGGCTTCTCTCTCTCCTTCTTAAATCATTTAAATTATTTCTCAGGGAACAAGATTAAGGTCCAACTGTGACTGACTCCAGCCAGGGGTAACTGAGAAGCCTACCACCTGATGATGGGCAAGATTTCCAGAACACATTACTGGCTGCCAAACCAGACTTATTGCATCAGAATACGGACAGTAGGGCCCAGGAACCTGCATTGCAACGTGGTAAACAAGCTCCCTCATTAAGTTGTATGTTATTATTTAGATAGATTTTATATATCTATATGTATATACACACAATGTATATTTAACGGTAATCTTGGGGGCAAATTCCAGTTCTTCTAAAACATTTGCTAATCATTGGTTTACTATGTTAGTTTCCCAGGGCTGCCTAAATAAGTTAATAGAAACTAGGTGGCATGAAAGGACATAAATTTATTCTCTCACAGTTCTAGGGGCTAGAAGCCTCAAATCCAGGTATTGCCTCTTGTATTTTCCTGGATAGAGCTGGAATCCATTCTACTAAGTGAAGTATCCCAAGAATGGAGAAATAAGCACCACATGTACTCACCAGCAAATTGGTTTCACTAATCAACACCTAAGTGCACCTAGAGGAATAACATTCATCGGGTGTCGGGCAGGTGGGAGGGGGTAGGAGGTGACGGGTATCTACATACATAATGAGTGCGATGTGCACCATCTGGGGGATGGACACGCTTGAAGCTCTGACTGGGGGGGTGGGCAAGGGCAATGTAACCCAAACATTTGTACCCCCATAATATGCAGAAATAAAAAAAAAAAAGAAAAAAAAATCCAGGTGTTGGCAACACATGCTCCTCTGAAGGCTCCAAGAAAACTCTTCCTTGCCTCTTCCAGCTCCTGGTGCTTGCTGGCAGTCCTCAGGATTCACTGGCTTGCAGCTGTGTCATTTCAATCTCTGCCTCCACTGTCATGTGGCATTCTCCCTCTGTGTCTGTCCCTGTTTTCCTCTTCTGATAAAGACCCCAGTCATTGGCTTAAGGCCCGCTCCAATCCAGTATGATCTCATCTAAACTTGATTACATCCGCAAAGACCCTATTTCTAAATAAGGTCACATTCACAGGTACCAGGGGTTGGGACCTGAACGAATCTTTTGTGGGGGACACAATTCAACCCACAACACTTCCTGTTGGACATTTATGTTGTTTCTGATTTTTTTTCCCAATGATAACACTGCAGTGGACAATATTTTACATAAACCTTTGATGTCACCTCCTCTGACTATTTCTCTATGACAGATTCCTAGGAGTGCATGACAGATCAGAAGGCATGTCAATTAGAGTCTAACCAGGAAAACAGAAAACTCTCTTGAAGTTTTATAACAATGGGGACTTAATGAAGAAACTGATCACGCAGGTGCCGGGAGCAGCTGTGGAGCTGTCAGGGGAGGAAAGGCAACCCCGAGTTTAGGAGTGGAGCCACCACCACTCCTGTGAGCACTGGGGCTTGCAGGCACCAATGAGTTCTAGAACCAGGGCAGGCCAGGTGGATGGGAGCCAGGTCCTCCCCAGTGACTTCCAGGTGCCACGTGCGGTCGAGACTGGGGACCCACCTTTCCTTTCCTCCTGTCTCCCAGCTTCCCCCCCTCCGTGCCTCTGTAATAAATTTACTTGTAATAAATAACATTTTCCCCTAATTACATAGACAATAGATATCAACTGTGGGAAATTTGGAAAGAAAAGCAAAGAGAGTAATACTAAAATCCCCTCTAACCTTACCACACAGAGACAACCTCTATTAACATATATATGTGTATATATAATATATATTTGTTTTATTAAGTTGTAGTATTCTATACATGCTCTTTGGTAGCTTCATTTTAAATCTTTACAATGGATTGAGAAAAAATAAAATTTTAAAATATTAAATTGATGGTTGCTTAGCATTCTGTAATACGGGTACACTATAATTTTAACTTTTCTTCTTGTTATTAAACTTTCAGGTTGTCTAAAATTATAAAAATACAGATGATAATTTCAGACGGTGATAAATACTGTAAAAATAAAGTATGGTACTTGGGGAAAAAGGGCAACCACTGTAGACTGAGTGGTCAGGAAGGCCAAGAATGGGGACGTCTGGAGCTTTACATGCATTCACGCATTTGAGCCTCCCAACACGATGAGGCAGTGCTGTTATTACATCCATTTTACAGATGAAGAAACTGAGGCAGAGACCGTGTTGTTACTTGCCTAGAGGCATGCGGTTTGTGTGGTGAAGCCAAGATTTGAAGGCAGGCCACCTGGCTCCAGAGCTGTGCTCTTCAGCGCACACTGTCCCCGTCCCTGGCAGCTCTGTAAATAGCTCAGAGAGCCTGGCTGGAGGACACCTGAGAGCAGGCGCTTCACCTGGTTCATCATGGCAGCCCCTCGAGCTGTGCTGGCCAAATAGATGTGCTTGTACCTACTGTTTTATGTCAGGACTACTCAAAGCTACAGTATAAACATCTATTTGAAGCATGAATTTTATTCAGGGTTTTAGAGAAAATAATATTTTATATTAAAACAGACTGTTATTGGGCAGAAAGAAAAGTTTATGCGAAGGTTTAAGATAAAACAGAAGCTCAGAGAAATGTCATGCTTGCAGCAGGCATTGCCCAAAAAGACCACCAGCCACGCCCCTTTCATACCCCAATCACGCCCCTGTGCCCTGAGCACTTCCCTAGGCAAGTCTGAGAAATGCTACAGCGCTGCCAAGTGCCCCCCCATCAGTGACGCTCACTAAATATTCTAGAGCCTGAATGGAATTGTGTGTTAATTGCCCTATTATATACAAAGTGAGAGTTGCCGTTCACCTGTCCATTTTATTTCTGAATGTTGGAGTTTCTCCTGGACTTGATATTTGCTCTCCTGAACTCCTGAACTTGCATCACTGTTGAAATACATAGCATGATGCAACTCCAAAATCCAGCAAGGACTCCCATACACTCTGCCTTGGGATCCCCCAACTTAGTGAGTCAGCTCGCACAATGGCAAGCCTTCAGAAGAGCCTTTCTCCTCCACTTTAGATCCCCAAGTCTAGCCCTGTTCAAGACTCATAGTAAGTGTTCAGTATGTGTATGGGTGCTTTTAACGATGAGAGAGTGAATACATGAGCACTCTCTTTGAAATTAATCACATCAGCACAACCAGCGTTACGTGAACTCAAAACTAAGGTAAGAATAGTTTTCTCACAGAATAGCATAATGACATTACCGCCCCTTGCTAATGTTCACAGAAAGGAAGGACACTTGTCTCAAGCTCAGAAGGACTCCATGGGTGCTGGCGTTTACTCCTCCCGGGGTGAGGCAGCTCCACTAGGTCTGCGTCTAAACGGATTTCAAATGAGCAATCCATTTATACATGCAGTGTCCAGTCCAGCAGACACCATCATCTTAAGGAAATACAAGCCTCTAGGAGGCTGCAGAAAGGAAGCAGAGGAAGCAGTTTGCTTATGTCCATTTGCAGACAGTTCGGGTAGTGTCTGCGGCTTGCCCCCGGCCGCCCTCGGGCTTACTCCAGGTGCAGTACCAGAGGCTCAGGCAAATCAAAGGCACAGACTGCCTGTAAGTTCCTGTCGTGGGACTCCTGATTTCTATTTTACTTCCCCTGTTACTAAAATGATGACAGAAAGGGTCCATGGTCACTCTAGGGGGTATGAGGCATTCTGCGACTGTTTAGCCTTTGAAATGCTTACCAGACGCTGTTTTCCAGGAGACAGGCGTAGTCCTCCATAGTGCTTGCTGTCGCGGCCAGACGGGGCTGTGAGTTACGAAGGAAGGTGGCAGAAGGATGGTTTCTAGTGTTAGGTCTAACGCAGTATTTCACAGGGGACCTGGGGGTGCAAGGCTGGGCGAAGGAGCTAGAGTCACGACCCAGTGGCTGCAGGAGTGTGGCCGTCCCTAAGTGGGAGTGGAGGAGAAAGGTCATTCGTACCCCAGGCACCCTTGCTGTTCTCCTGTAGAGTTTTCATGAGATTGAAGTCATCTTCCTTAAGAGGTCTGGGCTAGCTGCTCAAGAGTGTTTTTTCCTCCCTTCCATTTTGGAGCTAAACTATCCAGTCGGAAACCTCAGGGGTCAATGCTGAGGCTAAGAGGCCCCCAGCTCACAGATGGGAGGAGTGGGGACATTTCCCAGCCAGTTTCCACTGTGTGCTGCTGCTCTTGTCACTCTCGTCCACCCTGCAGTTGACTGAGACTCCCAGACGGAGGGCCCACAGCTTCTTTTCCTCACTCTGCCCCACTTGGACATCACTCTCAACCCATCCCACCACCCCGAGATTTTAAGAATTAAGAAACCATAAGTAGAGTTCCTTTTTACTAAGGAAAAAAAATCTTAGTCAAGGCGAATCATGTGGTCCACAGATATTTACTGAGTGCTCATCCTGTCTTAGGTTTTGTTCTAGGTGCTGGTTGTTCAGCAGCAAACAAAACAAATTCCCTGCACCCATGGGGCTTATAGTCTAGTAGGGCGAGACAGCCAATAAGCAAATAAACATCTAGTATGTTAGATGGCAATAAGTGTTATGAGTAAACTAAGGCACGGTAAGGCAAGACAAGAGAGCTGGAGGTGGGAGGAGCTGTAATATTTTAAATATTACAGGACCCATATTAAATATGTCAGTAAAGAAGTCCTCCCTGATAAATGACATTTGAGAAGAAACCAAAAGAAAGAGAATAATCCATGGGATATCTGGGGAAAGAACATTCTAGGCTGAGGATATAGCTAATACAAATGCCCGTGTCCTGAGCAGAGGGTGGCCTGTTCAAGGAGCAGCAAGGAGGGCACGAGGAACATGGGGGCTTTGGCACAGTTCTACCCCCTTTCTCTAGGGCCACCTCTCTGCACCCACCAGAACTCCTGCTGATGATGTCCACATTGCTCCATCCTCTGGCCTCGTCCTGCTCTCTCCTCAGCACTGGACAGAGCCCATCACAGCCACCTTCCCGAGACACTTCAGGAGGGATGGTGCTGGCTCGGACTTGGGTGGCAGTGGTAGAGGTGGCCGAGACATTGTCAGATTCACGATACGTTTTGAAGGTAGAGCTTTCAAGATTTGCTAGTGGGTGTGAGAAGAGTGGAGAATCAATAGGTTGGAGAAGATGGGAGAAAATCAAGAATTTTCTCTTTTTTTTGGATACATTACTTTGAGATATCTTTTAGATATTCAAGTGGAAATGTCGAGAAGGCAGTTGACTATCGAAGTCTGGGATTGGGAGGAGATACTGACCTGGGTTTGGGGGGTGTGTGTGCAGGTGGTGCTGAGAGCAGAGAGAGAGGAGGCCTGAGGACTAAGCGGCAGGCACTGTGACGACAAAAGGTCAGGGGGTTGGGAGGTGTCATCTGTGAAGGAGGGAGAAAGAAGAGAGAGAGGTGTCCCAAAGCAGAGTGAGGAAGGGTTTCAGGAAGGCGGCTGTGACAAGGATGAGGCCAGAGGATGGAGCAACGTGGCGGTGAATGGTGACATCGACAGCAGGAGTTTGGTGGGTGCAGAGAGGTGGCCCGAGAGAAAGGGGGGAAGGGTGCAGAACCAGCGGGGTAAGATTTCTTATGAACGGAAGCAGAAACTGGGGCAGAAGCTGGAAGACATGGGGTCAAGGGAATGTTTCTTCACGATGGGAAGTAAAAGTGCTATGTTTTCCTCTTATGCAGTGTTCATTTATTTATTTATCACACATAGAAGACAGGTATGTTGTAACCACATTAGAAAATACACGTAAGAAAGCAAGAAGAAATTTATTGAAGAAACCTTTTCTATTACCATGAAGACATATAACCTCTGTAAACATTTTAGTGGGGAACTTTCTGGACTTTTCCCCATGCTGTTTAGTTATCTCCTTTTAAAACTGAACAGTATAATCTTAACATCTTTTCATGTCAAAATACACTTGTATCATGTTTATTAAATGGCTGCATAACATTTCATTTATTTGAATATATGTGGATTTGCTTAGCCAATCTCTTATTATTAAATGCTTAGATTGTTTTCTTCTTTTTAACTATTAAAAATATTTCTTTGTACTGATGTTTTTGTGTACTGTCCAATGATTTCCTTAGGACAAATTTAAGAAGTAGAACTGTTGGATCTATGCACATTTTAAAAAGATGTTTACTATATGATAGATGATTCTAATGTCCTGTATCTTATTTACCAAGAACATAAACAGCAGTGTGATATGTTCTCTGTGACCTCTGTAGAACTGAAAGTTAGAAGTCTCCAAGTTTTTAAAGTCAGAAATTAGAGTGAAACCAAAGGTCACGGGTTTTAAATATCAGAAACTTTGAGGAAGGGAGAAACTTTGTTGGCAAAAGGCCTTGAGAATAGATCTTCTACACGAAAAAGGTAAAAGAATATGTTTAAATCAGATATTTTGAAGACTGAAAAAATAAAATTTAGTTTGAGTAAAGTTTGTTTTAAATTGTCAAATATATACTTACTCTGTATCTTGTCATCATAAAATTCAGTCTGGGCTTGCTTGTTTGTAAGAAGCATTTCTATGACACAGTGATTGCCATTACTTTTTGTTGTAAAACCTTGTCTTGAGAAGATGATGTTTGTTTGTTTTTGTAGAAAATTTTATTGACTTCTTGCATTTTTGTTAAAGGAAATTGAATTTCTATTTATTCACGAACCTTGTAACTTTTAACCCATTGACTAAACCTTCACATAATTGATCCTGTTTTAATAAAACCAGCCAGGATAAAACTTATTCCAATTCTCCTGGAAATAAAAATCCCCCCCTTTGTATCACTTATGGTAGATTCTTGGCTTTTTCCTGACATCACAAAGGCTGACTTTTTTTAATGACCTGGCACTGACCTAAGAAATATGGTGTAGTAGAAAAGCTTCATGTCCTGGTTCTGCTAATTTGATTGTGAGATCTGCAAAAGGGAGATGATACCTACCTCTGAGGTGTTCCTTTCCCTTTACTTAAAAAAGTGAATGAAGGCCTGTGGGCTTCTGTGCCATCACTTCATAGGCACTCAGTAAAGATCTATTGATTTATGGCTGGGCACGGTGGCTCATGCCTGTAATTCCAGAACTTTGGGAGGCTGAGGTGGGAGGATAGCATGAGGCCAGAGGATGGCTTGAGGCCAGGAGTTTGAGACCAGCCTGGGCAACATAGTTAGACCCTGTCTCTACAAAAAGTAGAAAAATTAGCCAGGCGTGGTGGTGAGAGCCCATAGTCCCAGCTACTTGGGAGGCTGAGGCAGGAGGATCGATTGATTCTAGGAGTTTGAAATTATATTGAGCTATGATTGCGCCATGGCACTCCAGCCTGTACAATAGAGCAAGACCCTATCTCAAAAAAAAAAGGTACATGAAATCGTGGGTGCTGTTGTGTGGTTACTTTACAGGCACTCTAGTAAACATCTACTGAGTTATAACATGCATCACTTGTGTCAGACCACTTCAGCTTCAAGAAGTGACAGATCGTGTCACTTTGCTTTCCTAAAACATATCCTGGCCCCAAGGTCCCACTTGGGAGGGTTAGTGTCAATCCAATGTCTGTCATTTTTCATGTTCTCTCTTTCCTTTGGTTTGACCAGGACAGTGGCTCCTTATCAGTGTTTCTCCAAATATGTGTGTGCACATGTGTGTGTGTATGTGTGTGTGTGTGTGTGTGTGTGTGTGTGTGTGCATGCATGTGTGTTTGGAGGGGCTGGGAAAGGCATCTGGCTATCAGATCACACTGGTCACCCTCACCATCACAGCTCCTTTTGCTGCAATGCTGCCATGGTGAGGGGTTGGCTCCCTGCTCCTCAGTGAGACTAATTTAGGCAGGTTTTAGCAGAGCTCCGCCTTCGCTAGAGGCCTGGACATAAGGCCCCAGCTCTGTTCCGAAGACTAGGAGAGTCACTGGGCATCTGGCCTCTGCAGGCAGCACACAGGTTGTACGGGTCAGAGCTTACCCCACAAGGAACCCACAAGCCCTACCTCTTTCCTAGTATCCTGGAAGCTGACGACCCCATAAGAAACACTTCTCTCTTTTATCTTCAAAACACAAAAACATTCTCCATGCAAAGGAGACCCCCAGGCTTTTGAAAATAAGGCCTCTTCGGGGTTGTCATTCTTCGTGTGTGTGTGTGTGTGTGTGTGTGTAGCATCACTGAAGCACATAAAAGCGCTGCTAACTCCCTCTTGAAGGTAAGAACAAACATGGAACTGCCTAGCCTTTATTTGTAGGAAAAGGCAGTAAAATCCTCTTTGTTTCTGTAAGAAAGTCTAGTGCGAGGAGGAACAAAACAAACAAAAAGACAACAAGGAATGTTACAGTAACTCATCTTATTACGTATGAATTCAGCCCAGACTCAAAATCAGGTCACATTTGGGTTCCAAAGTGGAAGTAGATTTGAGCCGAAAGAAAACAGCAGGGCGGTGTGGCAGTGGAGGGGACTGTGGGAGCTGAGGCGGCGTTGATGCGGGTGGGGGGCAGGGCCTGCTGCGTGTCCGGTTGCTGAGGTCTGGACTCCGAGATCCTAGAGAGTGGGGAAATCACTGGGACTCTAACATCCCTCCCCACGTACGGATCTGTTTCCGACATGCCTGGCAAATGATCACCTCCACTGACACTATATGTTAAATACGTACCGTGAAAAAGAGCTGACTTCTTTAGGAGGTGGCTCGTTCCATCACAGGACAGACTAGTTTTTAAAGTTCTTATCTTAAATCAAAAACATTCTAAATTCCATCTTTTAGCCTTAGTTTTGCTTTTTAGGAGTCATGTGGAGTAAGGGCAACCCGGTGTTCAAACATTTAAAGCCAGTTGTCACACTCTGCCTCCCGGCTCTCTGAGTGCCCCGGTCTCTGCAGCCGGAACCGTGTACCGGTCTCTGCAGGCCTATTTAACAGATGGGCCTAAGTCTACCAGAATATTGCTGGGTCCCCACTCTCTGCTCTAGGGTGTCTCTGATACTACTTGCTTTCCCGGGCCTCTATCTGTTGCCATCTACAAGATGTTCCTGTTCTCCACCTGTCTTCCTGGGCTTTGGGATGCTATGAACTTCCCTAATCACAGCCACCGCGTGGTGGGTTCATTTGGGCTGAGATTCTACTCTGTCTGTCCCTCCGCTGACTGAGCTGTGGCTATGACAGCTGTCACATGTACCTTAGGTCTTCTCTGATCTAGGACAATTCACCTAGGCCACATGTTCTCAGGTGATGTGGTTTTCAACCTGTTTCTGTTCAGAAGACCCTCCTCCGACCTTTCTCCAGGCCACTGAGGCTCACAACTGGACGCACTGCTCCATATAAGGTCTGACCCAGTTCATTGGAACCATCACTTCTCTTTTTCCAGACTTTGATATTCTGCTAATACTGCCTGGGATTGCATTTGTCTACCCTTTTGACTGTATTGACTTTGTATCCAAGACTTCCAAATATTTTTCAAATAAACTGTTTTCAGACCCATCTTCCCTCCATTTTACACTTATGTAGGTACTTTTTTTTTTTTAACCTTGACACAGAACTTTACAGTTATTCACACTAACTTTCATCTGGTTTGTTTTTATATTGTTTTAGCCAGTGCAATTTTTTTCTTTTTGAAATAAATCTCCTCTTTTATTATTTTTTCTTATTATGAAAGGAATATTTGCTCATTATAAAAACATCGTAAAGTACAGATAAACAAAAAAAAGAGCATTAAAAATTTTATTATGCCACCCACCCAGAGTTGATCATTATGAATACTTTGGTGTATATCTTTCCAGAACTTTAATAAATAAATATCTTTCCAAATTATCCATAAATAAATAAATTCTGCACATAAATAACCCATAGAGATAATTTTTAGACTCATTCTTTTATTCGGTGGATTTATTGTCTCTTCTATTTCTGAGTCAGCCACAAAATGGCTTCTGTGTTTTGGTGGTTGTTGATAAATACTGTATAGTATGGGCAAGAACAGAATCCTGTAGTGTAGCCCCAAATCCTGCCCCCCAGAGACTATTGAGTCATCACTCAGTACTTGCTGGGTAGTAGTTTTCAACCAGTTAGAAATTCATGTACTTGTACTCTTAGTCCAGTTTTCCACGTGATTCTGATGAACAGTGTGAGGGGCTTTATCTGTTTAAGTCATGATAATATGCCGCCTACAGACCTGGTGATCCAGGTCTTGTAATTCCCAAATAACCAGGCTTCACATTAAACAGACTATTTTTAGATTCTAAACCCCAATACAGTACTACCTTTCTTTCTTCCAAAAATAAAGGCATTTGTCCATTTCCAATTTTCGGACACTTTTTCCATTCTTTTTGAATTTTCAAAAATTAATGGCAACCATTCTACAATTATTTTGGGTAGCTCCCTCAGCACCTCGCGCTAGAATTCATCCAGGTCTGAAGGACTGACATTTACTGAGGCTTCCTGTTCTCTTACTATCTTGGCCCCTATCTTAGACTTCAGTTACCTTTTGAGCACGTTTGTTCTACACTTTCAGGCCTGAAGATCTTTCACTTTCATAGAGAAGATAGAAGCAAAATGAAAGTTGTAAAGAAGTTCTACTTCCCTCTCGCCATCAGTTAGCTTTAGAACATGAGCCTCAGAACACAGTTCTGGCCTTTCTCACTCTAGTCATTTCCAACAAAAGACCATTTTGATGCCTCTAGATTTTTTTTACAAGTTTTGATTCTTTTTTTTTTTTCTTGGCTTTAGCTTTCCAGCTATGACTTTGATGCTTCTACACCAATCTTCCTTTCCCCCTTACTTGTGCTCTGTTCTCTGATCCCGTGTGTGTGATCTTTTACAATCCGATTCCACTGAAGTGGCCCAGCTGCTGCTCATTTCTTCCTTCCATTCCTGTCTCTTTTCCTTTACATCAAGATCATTTTTTAACAAATAATACTTTCAGATTTTTTTGAGGGGAAGGGTAGAGTCTTAAACCACTTCTCCTTTTATACAAAGGCTCTAGCTATATTAACACACATATCTCTTCCTTGAATATTTGAAATCTCAGAGAGATGCCTCATTGTACCTGCTGTTTTCCACTGGCTATCACAAAATGGAGAATGGATGGATGTCATAGTCAATAAGGTTATTAGGTTAGTAGCAGCAGAAAGAGACTATGGCTAAGTTAAACAAAAGTGGAATTTTTGGGGAGGATTTTCAGGAAGCTCACAGATTGCTGAGAAGGTTCAGAACCAGGCTCTGCAACAGACAGAACCAGGGTGGCTCCAGGAGTCTGCTCCTCAGGAATCAATCTGTACTGGTGCCCATATTCTTCAGATGCAAAATCCTAAGAGAGACAGTGAGTCTGACTGCCCTAGCTTAGGTCATATGCCCATCTCTTGGCTAGGGGAGGGCAAGGAACCCTGACTTACATACCCAATAAGGCTACACACCATGGGGAAGAGGTAATGCCCCCAGAGGGAAGTAGGGTGCAGTGACCTGCAGTGGGGTGAATGCATGAGAGGATGCTGGAGAAAGACAGGTGTCCACTACAGCTGCTGTCTCCCAAGGCTCACCTCACTGCCACTGTATTAATAAGTTCTACCTTTTTGCTCAGAAATTAGAGTTGGTCATATTGCTTTTATTGATCCATCCGCTTCTGCGAAAAGATGTTATTAGCAAGGGACATCAGGAATTTATTAGGTGTTCTGTTTTTAGCAAGATCAGACTACCTGCAGGGATCTGAACAGTGCAAATCCCAGGAATATCAGTAATTTCTGTGCCAGTTCTAACAATACCTCTGAAATTCTATTACCTTGTGGCCCCAAATCTTTTAGAAAGGAGTATCAACAAACAAATACATTTATCTTATATTAAAATATTGAATTACTTTAATAATCATATTTTGGCTTATTATATAGCTATTAAGAATCCTAAATATTATTTCTGAAACTTTCCCATTATTTCTTCCTAAAAATTATTAATTGTCCCCTCAATAATACAAATAACCCCTCCCATTTGGGTAGTTACTACGTGCCAACTGATACAATTTTATCTTTCTTTTACATCTGCTACTCATCATAACAATTGATTTTATAGTTTTTCTTAGACTTTTTCTTCCTCCCCATCATTTCTGGGTTGTCATTTATCCTTTTAAAATACGTTCCTTGAAGTCTTCATAGGTGGCCCTCGATCTTCACCAGGAACCTATCCTAAACCATGGTATGCCAGCCGTGTAGCTGGCCACTCACCTCTCGTGATCATCTTCTTTTGAAGACAGAGTCTTCAACAAGAAGGATAAAAATATTGTGGGGCCTGGTTCTTAAATTTCCTATCTAGAATTAGGGATGTATGTAAGTTTCTCCTAATTTTATCATTGGTTCCCATGTGAGCACACGGATAGGTGGTGGTTGTTGTAGGCTGGGCTTTCCTTTTTAAACATCTCCAGATAACACAGTTCTGAATTAACCAGGTCAGATTAGCTGCATTTATCTCCTTATCCTCACTATGGATAAGCTCCACAAAACACACCTTCCACCTGGAAAATTAGTGGGCATATAGATATTGGAAAAGTAAAAGTAATTCTTAGAATCACTCATTTAAAGACAAAGTCTTAGGAGGTGGCAATAGTGGTTGGAAGGATGAGATTAAGGCAGTAGCATGGTAATAGGAGAGAACAAAATTCTCTTGGTAAGTTTTCCTGTGAATGAGTTTTCTCATACTATCCTGGAGATCTCCCCTACCTAACAAATTGTAATTACAGTTGAACTGGAAAGTTATTTTTTAAAACCTTCTGACCTCTAGGCACTGTGTTTGAAACTGAGGCAGGCAACACAAAAATCCCAAATGTCATATACAGGTGTCATCAACCTCAGAAAGGCTTGCACTTTATTAGAGAAGTTGATGACACTTAATAAGCCACAGCTGCCAAGATGAGTTGAGATCCCCATTAGGAGTCTGCACTGGCATCTCTCATTGAGATGCCCTTTCAGTTTTAGAGACTCTAATCTGGAAATGGGAAACTTGCTCATGACTCAGTTTTTCTTTCCTCTCAACTGTCTTTGATGAAGTCATAAAGTGACTGACAATGACCAAGCAAGCAGCCACAGAAAGCATCCCAGGCTCTGGCACTGACTAGGCAAAGTAGTTTCTGGGGTACTTAGCCATGAAGGAAACTGAGGGTGAAATAATGTCTAAAAGAGTCACTAAGAGTCAAAGTTCAGGGAGCCAAATCCATAGTCCAGGGATTCAAGTGCAAGAAGAGGGTAGAAAAGGCAGGAATAATGAAAGACCATTTTTGCCATAAGTGGGGCTAGGAGATGAGAACTTTTTCTTTTACACAAGCGACTCCCCAGCATATGGGTTATGGGCAGCCAGGGTTAAAGGCACTGGGCAGACTCACTAAGAACCTCCGTTTCCAAAGAAAGAAACATCTTTCATTCTCCTCACCTGCAGCAAAGTACCAATCAAGAGCACTAGAATCTTAGCATCAGGAGCTGCTCTACTTAGTGAGCAGAAGCTGGAAAGGCAAAGGCATGATATGTTATGCGGTATACCAAGACCGGTGGCCACTTCTGAACATCTACATAGGATGGTCTTGGGGATGACAATATTGTTGGAAGAAGGGACTGGGGCTTAATTGAAGGCAGATTTAGTTTGATTGTATATTTACTTTGGGGTAGCTTTAAGGTTGATGGAGATGGGGTCTGATGGCCATGGAGAGGCAAGAGTCCTCAATCCACCTCTTGGCATGAATCTCTTTCACAATCAATTGGTTAACTCCACTGATAACTAAGGTATGCTGTGAGAGACACAGAGAAGGGCTGTGGAAAAGATGTTTGTGGGAGCCATGATGGACAGTACATACAAAGATACTGTCTGACCCCGATAATATAATACATGTAAATTATTCCAGTGGAATACAATTCAGATTTCCAGGCTATATTTTCATTTTTATCCATGCAAGTAAGAAGATAATGAAAAGAATGGTGAAGGAAAGATATATACTTAGAAGGAGATTCTTTCTTTCTATTAGGGAAAAGGGAGAGGAGTTAATCACTCAGTCTGAAAAAGATGTTGGGGAGATAATGATGAGCACATATCTCTAGGCCTGGGGTAGACATAATAAAAGAAAGCAGGCTGAAGCCATGGCCAGAGGGGAGATTGACCTGGGTAACAGAATTTCCTCCTCTGGAGACTGTTGGAACAGAAGAGATGCTCTTTTTCTGGTACAGCTTAGTTGTGGCCCCTGCCCCTCAGCGATGCTCATCCTTGAGGCATGGTAAGCATTGTCCGTCATCTTCACACTGCTTTCTGCCTGGGGTGGGGGAAATAGACCCGCTGATGTCTTGACTACATACACGCCCATGAGAGACCATTGCCAGATCAACCCAAGTAAGTCACTCAAATCCCTGACCCACAGGATAATAATGTTTATTGTTGTTTTAAGCTACTAAGTTTTGGGTGCTTCATTACATAGCAATAAACAAACGCTATAGCATGTGTGGAAAGAAGAGAAAGAAATGGGTTTAGGCAGAGGGAGAAGCTGAGCTGTGAAAGTTTCAATGAGGGCCTCTACTGACCACATGAGAGCTTTCGAAGGTGGGACGTCACTTTGGATTCATAGTTATTCTTTTCTTGAACTATGAATGACTGTTCCATATCAGTACATAAACAGCTTCCTTATTTCTTCCCACAGCTGTATAGTATTACATTGTGTGGAGGTACATGCCGTAATTTATTTAGACAATTCCCTATGGATGGACATTTAGATTATTTTGGTAGTTCAAAACATGCTTCAGGGGACATATGTGTATCTTCATGTACAGATGCATATGAAAGCATGGGGCCAATCCCCAGAATTGGGGTTGCTGATATCCGGGCTTCTCACCCATCATCTACAGGAGGGGCCTGTCCTTCAAGCATCGTCTCCTGCCCCTGGTTCTCACCCAGGTACCAGAACCTCTATCTTCTGGGAACTGCCTGGAGACCCCACTCATCAAACAAGAGCATTTTATGTAAGCTCAGAGAAAACAGCTGAAAATTAAAGCAGGGCTATTTCAACAAGTCTATCACTGTGTCCTGCATAGATTTTCAGGTCAATAAAAAGTTCTCAAACACCTACTGTGATAAGGCACAGTGAGAGCCAAAAGAAATAAAAGACTTGGCCTTCATTCTTAGGAGCCGAAAATCAAGTCAACCTACCAGTTGGGACCCAGAAGAGCTGAATCCAATCGGCTGGTTTTTCTCCCTCACTGATACAGCTCCAGTTACCAGGCGGGGAGCGGTGGGGGAGGGAACTGCCCTGAGGTCTCTGGGGATGGGAACACACTCTTCGGTGGGCTAACTCTCTCTCCCTCACACACACACTCACACTCTTTTTGTGATGAAGTAAAACTATACCATTATGAACAGAAGACATTGGCTGAATGATTTGGGTTTCCCATATCTTCATGCAGTTCTTTAATCCATGGTGAGTGCCTTCATTTGTTTTGGTAAAATGCCCATATGTTTTTATGTATATCTAGTGTTTCAGTGGCTTTCAAACTATTTTGAGCATGACCAACAGTAAGAAAGACATTGACAATGCCTTCTATTCAACCATCCACCCATCTATATATATATCTAAAAAAAAGCATCACCAAAAGTACTTAGGCTTCTTACACATAATCCTCATTGATGGTTTCTATTCTAGTCTCCTCCATTTTGTAAAAAATGCTGGTCTCAACCCGCTTGATTTCATGATCTACGAATGGGCAATGACCTGTAGTTTCAAACACACCGCTGCTGTCTGTGCTGCACCACAGGCCTGAGGTAAAATTCCAGTGTTTGCCCTGAGTAATAAAAACCTTAAAAGCTTTTGCTGTCTGCTTGTTAAGTTTGTTCTTCCTTTAAAAGTTAAAAGTTATCCCTGCTAAATGCACCAGGAGCAACATAAATCGGAGACTTTCTCAGAAGCCGGCATTAATGTGCTGTAATTTGGTGCTGGCGCTGGGATATCAGCGAGTGCACCTGGCTCTGTCATTCTGCTTGATTGTCTGTCGCAGTTGGAGAGGTACTTTCCCTCCAGATGCCCTCTGATGCAGCTCACAGGAAGGGAATGCAAATACTCCTGAGCCCTGGCCAAGAATCTGTCTCCCTGCAGCTGATTGGGTTACACGGCAGGGAGAGGCGTGTGCGTCTCTGTCACTAGGAAGAGTGATCTGATGTATGCTGAAGCCTGGGGAGCAGAGTAAATCGAGAAGGCAAGGACAGGGGCGCAGATGTGGGAGACTTCTCCCTAACTTCATGCCATCACCCCCAAAGCAATATTCATGATCTCACATTTGTGTTAGGTCAGCCTGGGGACACGGGAAGGAAACTGGCATGATGGTTTGTGGGGCACCTGGGTGTCAGGCCCTGCTCTAGGCACATGCCTGTGGGGTCACTGGGGTAAGTATAATAACAGCTAAGGTGGACCGAGTGCTTATTTTGCTTCAGGTATTTACAAGTGTTATCCCACTTAAATCTCACAATTCTGTTAGGTGGATGCTAAATGACTTCCGATTTTACAGAGGAGGAGACTGAAGCTTAGATGGGGAGAATAATTTCCCCAGGGTACCATAGCCAGTGGAGATAGAGCCAGGACCAGAGCCCAGGTCTGCCCGGGGCCACAGGCTGTGATTGACACCACCCTGAATTATCTCTATATTATAGGCGGGAAACCGGTTCAGAAAGGTTAAGTAGTTTGTTCAAGGTTCCACGGCTGACAGGTGGCAGAGCCAGGAGTCACAAGGAGTCTGTCTTAACACCAGAGCCATGTTCCTTCATAAGAACCACCTGGCTCTGCTATTTCCCAGGCTCTTGGTAACTTGCAGTAATTTAAGGGGAAATGTGGTTCTTTCACGGGTTGCGTGGAAAGCCCCCAGGACTGCTATCGAGAAACAAGTATTCCAGTGTTGGCTTTCCACAAGCTTGCTGGGGGTGAGGGGCGAGGGGAAGGCTTCTTCCATAAATCATTCTGTGTCTTCAGACAAGAAACCATGCAAGCTAATGGACTTTCCTGAGCTCCCTAAGGATTGAAACTAAAGGTGTGAGGGATTGGAATATTTTTAAGTTGAAAATAAATGTAAGACTCAACTCTTAAAATTCCCTCTTAAACCATGTACCTTATGCCAAGAGAAATGTTACACTTCATTGCGCGGGTAAATAGAAATAAGCCGCTTGTGGGCAGGAGCCATGGCTCATGGTTCTGAGAAGACTTAGCACTCAAGTCCTTTTCACTGTTACCTTGTAAAACCCCAGAAAAGGAATTTCCAAGTGCCAGGGAGGACATTTGAAATTTGGGGGAGAGGAGAGGTGTCTAGCTTGACAACTTGACCAATACTACTGAAGGAATTTAAGTAATAATTATGATTGTTGTAAATATTATACCTAATTAATTTATATAAACAGCATTCCAGAATCATTGTCTCAACAGAAACTTAGTTATTCTTATAATTTGGGAACTTTCTACATAGCTGATGTATTGTTGTTTATTAGAGTAGTCACATCAATGGCCTATTTATAGAATGGCCTACTTATAAAGGCCACACAAAGCTATGAGTTCATTTAGGACAGTGTGTCTGGAATGCTCCTTCCAGCATCTCCAGAACCTCCCCAGCACAATGCCTGTCACATAGCAGGTGCTCACTAAATATTCGTGGAATGAGTACATGAAGTTGTTGATCCTTTTGTTTTGATTTCAAATGGAAAAGTCATGGTTGGCAAATGCTACAGACAAATTTTTAGCTTTGAGACAAAGTATTCAGGTTTTGGTAAATGATTACTATTCCATATTTTTAGTGGCTAAGTATAGGCTTTGATCACTAAATGCTTCATATGAGTAGTCAATTAGCCACATTGGTTCTTTCTCCCTAAACAAACAAAAGCCCCATAGAAGTTGTTTGGGTTTTTTGTTTGTTGGCTTGCTTTTTGAAGTTTTTGCAGTTTAAAATTTGCAAGCTGGGGCAAGGGGCTAGAAGGTTCCCAGCAACTTGAATCCTGGTTGGATACGTGTTCTACTGCTTCCCCGTGCATGCATGTCACTGTCACCACCACCTCCACCCACCCGAATGGAAGAGGCAGTGCTGGCCTCATTCACAGACAAGTCCCAGGAAAGACTAATTCTAATCATTTTGATACAAGTTTTGTAGAGGTCAACCAAGGGCACAGTCAGCTTGGCATGACTATTAGGTCACCTTGCAATGCAGGGTAATTGGAAAATAGGATCAAGGGTCAAAAAGGAAAATGGAATGGTAAAACAGAAGAAAATGTCTTAGCTGGAATAAAGGCTTCTATTCAAAACCCAAGCAGAGTGCTTGCCCTTTGAAGGGTAGTAGGTATAAAACAACAGCGAGGCAATAGGAATAAAACTCACATAAATCACTGTGGTATCCAGTTTCTATTTACAAGGAAAAAGCTCCAGTTCATCTTTTATTTTCTATTTTTATATTCATGGGAAAAACAGGAAGATTATAAAAGTAAATATGGATCCCGGCGTTAACAGCTGAACAGATAAAGGAATTTAAATACCTTAATTAAAAAATTATGACCACAGTGAGATACCACTTTATACCCATTAGGATGGCTATTATTAAAAAAAAGGAAAGTGACAAGTGTTGATGAGGATGTGGAGAAAATGGAACCCTTGTGTATTGCTGGTGGGAATGTTGCTGTTTCTGTGGAAAACAGCTTGGCAATACCACAAAAAGTTAAACATAGAATTACCATATGGCCCAGTAATTCCACTTCTAGGTATATGCTATGGTTTGAATGTGTTCACCAAAGTTCCTGTATTGGAAACTTAACCCCCAGTGGGACCTTTAAGAGGTGATTAGGTCATGATGGCACTGTCCTCATGAATGGATTAATGCCCTTATCGCGGGAGCGAGTTAGTTATCATGGGTGTGGGTTCCTGATAAGAGAATGAGCTTGGCCTCTTTTCTCTCTCTCTCTCTCTCTCCCTCTCTCTCTCTCTCTCTCATCCACGTGATGCCTTCTGCCATGTTATGATGCAGCAATAAGGCCTTCACCAGGTGCTGGTCCCTTGATCTTGGATTTCCCTCCCAGGCTCTAGAACCATGAGCCAGATAAACTTCCATTGTTTATAAATCCAGTCTATGGTATTCTATTATAGCAGCAAAAAATGAACAAGTATAATTTTATACTCAAAAATTTAAATCAAAAGAATTGAAAATTGGGACTCAAACCTATTTGTACACCAGTGTTCGTAGCGGCGTTATTCACAATAGCCAAAAAGTGAAGACAGCTCAAATGTTCATTGACAGTGAAATGAAGAAACAAAATGTGGTATATACATACAATGGAATAGTATTCAGCCTTAAAAAAGAAGAAAATTCTGAAATGTGCTACAACATGGATGAACTTTGAAAACATTGTGCTAAACAAAATAAGCTATACACAAAATATTGTATGATTCCACTTATACAAAGTACTTAGAGTCGTCAAATTCAGAGACAGAAAGTGGAATCGAGATTCCCAGGGGCTGGAGGAAAGGGAGAGTGAGAGCTGTTGTTTAATGGCTACAGAGTTTCTGTTTGGGATGATGACAAATTTCTGGAAATGGATAGTGGTGATGAAGCACAACACTGTGAATGTACTTACCGCCACTGAATTGTACAGTTAAAAATGGTTAAAATGGTAAATTTTATGTTTTGTATATGTTACTACAGTAAAAAAGAATATATTGTAAAACCTATGAAAACACTAATTGTATTCATAATGTTGTACAACTATCAGCACCAGCTGCTGTCAACTCCCCCAGCATAGGTTTTCCATAGCACAGAGCCAGGGAAGTGGGGCTTGTGATGTTCACTGGACGCTCATTTGTCCTAGAATAGCTTTCCTATGCCAGGAAACTGGGGGAGATGGGCGTGGCCGCCTGGCTGCCGAACCCACTAGAACAGCTCTTCTGAACGCAGAGTTGTGGGAGTGAGGGGCCGCACTCTCCAGCAGCTGCTCCACCCGGCTCCTCCCCACCGGCCCCATCTCCCGGCCACCGACCCAGGGTAGATCTGCATGGAGCTGGGGAGGTGGGTGCTGCCAGTGGCTGCCAAGCCCCCTGGAATCACCTTCCACTACCTGGAGCTGGGGAGGGGGAAGAGCATCGCCCCCAGCTTCGTGGCCATGGCCTCCCACTATTCCTACTGAGAGTCCATAGATTTGTTGAATAAATATTTCTTAAATTGTTGCAAGCCCTTTGGTCAATCACCAGAGACTCTGAATGATTGTCTTTGCTAATTTTCACCAGTTTAACAGATGTCTGTCTGAGTGATAGGTTTCACTAGGGTCCTCACATTACCATTCCGAAAGCCCCCTTCTTCCCCATAGAGTTTAAATTAACCATATTGGAAAGATGCATATTTTTGAACAGCAGCATTCTGTACCGGTCCTCTTGAAGGCTCTTCCTGGAAAGTTCATGTCTCAATCTTGCACTTTTCTGGCAGCATCCCAAGGAGAAGCTGGGATAGCGACTACATCCAATCTCAAGTCTGTCTGAAACCTTGCCGAAGACGGTGTAGTGATGGCCAAGGCCTTTGCCCAGAGAGCTAACGGTTTGAATAGGGCAAAGTATTTGAGTAGATAAACCTGGGATCAAAAGTCAAGTGTTCCTGCAGGAAGGTAAGGAGATTAGCAGTGTGGAGGCACAGGGAGCCTGTGGAAATACAAGCCCTTTGAAATCCACAAAATCACCAGTGTCTTCAGATAGGGGCTTAGAGTGACTTCTAAGGGGATTAGACCCTGACAGCAGGGCTTGCTTCAGAGAGATGCATCATTATACTCGAAGAATGTTTACTGAATGTCCCTGGGGAGCTGACATTGTGATTATCTGTTTCTAAGCCTCTGCATAACCTGGCTTTGATTTTTGCTTTCTCTTCCTATAGCACTTTGCCCATTGCTGGGGATTTCATATTTCTTTTATTTTCAACCAGTTTGTAAGGACTGAGAAGAGGCAATTGACTCAATGCTGTATATACACAGCCTTACAAAACCAGAGGTGAGCATTTTAAATATTATTCTGACCCGAATAACCTGCCACTCTAAGTGAAGCTGTTTTCTTCGCTAGACTTGCCACAGTTTGGAAGGGAAGCTGTCCTTCGACAATGATAAATGACACCGTGATTGTCTCTGCAAATCCAGAAGGATTAATAGATTTTACCTCATCCATCCCCTCATTTGACACAAGGTTGAGACCACTTTTAAGGTTACTGCTTTCTAGAAGAAGAAACAAAAATATTTGCCGGCATGTTTAATGTGATGAATTGCTAAACTGAAAGCAGTATCCTTGTAATCCTTTTAGATATCTCTTAACGTAGCTATCCATTTTCCTTCCAAAGACCATTTGTTTATTAAGATCTACTCCTCAAAAAGACTCGCGCTGCGTATGTCAAACGTCAGTTTAAAATGATTCATCAAGTGTAATGCCAGGAATTTTAATAGCCTCCCCTTCACATTGCCTCTGTGGTCTCCGGCATGTCCTGCCAAGTCCCTTCACCTTCTCACCCCCCTCGCCCCAGTGCCTTCCATGTAGCAAGGACTTCTGCTTGGACTCATTGTTTGGGTCGAGCTCAGAGAGTGCTCTGTGTTTCTTTCATCATCTAATAACGACGAGGGGCGGAGGTCAGGGGGAGCACGTCTTAGAGCCGAAGGGCAAAGTGAGAGCTTTGGTTCAAAGACTCTGGCTCCATCACTTTCTCTTACATAAAAATTCTATTCATCCCGCACTTCCTACTGCAAATCGCTTTGGTACAACATGACAATGTGGCAGATACACAAGGACTTTTCCCACATCACACTACAAACACAGCCTCCCTCTCTGGGGAGTGTAAGAGAAACTTTTGGGCTTCCACTTCCCCTGCATTTGTTTGAAGGATCAAGAGAACATAGTTCCATTTTCAACAAAAATTAAAAGGGAAAATCATGAAAAGAGCCAAACTCCTCTTTTTTTTTTTCCTCCCTTAATATATTGTTGCATCCAGGGAAGAGGAAACAGTGAGCGCCACTGATACTGGGTCCCCAGGGACCCTACGAGGGTCACTCCCCAGCCATCAAATGAGCACGTCTTCCTCCGCTTGCAGAACAAGTTTGGAAGCGGACTGGAAGTTACTCTTGGCTCAGCAAAATAAAGTGCAAAAAAATAAAATGCCACAGTGCTTCAGGGAACCAGCCTGTGTTCGTTCACATTGGGGTTTTCATAGGGCACAGAGTTTTTAGCTTTAAGGCTTTGGAGATTGGAGAAAGGAGATTTGAAAAATCATTAGCCAGGTTCCTGCCAGCCTCCGCAGTCAGGCTAAGAACTTTGTGTTCCCTAAGGGCAGGGACAAATTCCTTCCACGTGCTTTTGTTGGTTTTTTTGTTTGTTTGTTTCTTCTTAAGGTACTATCAGTGGTGCCATGGGCCAATGGACTTTGGGACTTAAAATATGACAGCATCTCATTGATTCTGCATTCTGCTAAATAAGGTGTGCACTGGATAAGATTTTCCACATAACCGGACTGTCACCCTTTGAGAACTGAATTTTTAAAAATGGAAATGTGTTTGAACTGCATTTCAGTTAATAAATGTGGAGGAGATAATTAACTCTTTGACCATGGAAATTCATTACCATGAAAATATGATTTTACTGGCTGGATCAGAGATGTCCTCAGGGACTATGAAGATGAAAAGGACTCTTTGCAGCCTCCGGCTATGGTCTTTCGTTCTAGCCTCTTTCCATTGGTTTTCTGATTTTCTAACTCTGTGTTCATTTGGCTTCACTTCTGCCATTTCTTCCCAGGGTCTGTGTCTGAGAAGCTTCCTTGCCTTCCTCAGTCTGGACTATTTACTTCTTCACCAGTTGTAACCTACAACAAAACCAAGAGAAACCAAATCGACTTAATTTCACTACATTACTTAGTAAATACGCTCTCCTGCCAAGGAGAGTAGGATTTTTATGATAGCTGCAAAAATCTAATTGATCCCTTCAGTCATTATGTGAGGATATGCCACTTTATGTCAAGTGGCATTTTATTCTGAACTTAGAAAAATGTGCATCTTATCTTATAATTAAAATTTGCCTTCAGTATAACAAGTTAATTCAGAACCCCCAAATAGATTTTGAACTAGCCATTTCTAAGTTTCTTGCTACCTCCTTGGCCCAGGCCAATATTCTGTCTCTCAGGTGATTGGAACTGCCTCTTGATGGTTTCCCCGCATCAGTCTGGCTTCCTTCCAACTCATTCTCCACACTAGAGCAAGAAAGAGCTTTCGAAAATGTGACTCTCATTATTTCACCTCCATGCTCAATGGCTTTCTGTGGTCGCCTCACCTTGCCTCATCTTCCCTCTGTGGTGGCATTTTGCCACACCGTCTTAAGGAGTGAGGAGAGGCAGTTGACTCCATGCTGTACGTATACAGTCTTGCAAAACCACAGCTGAGGATTTCAAACATTATTCTGACTTGTATAACCTGCCACTCTAAGTGAAGCTGTTTTCTTTGCTAGACTTGCCACAGTTTGGAAGAGAAGCTGTCCTTCAACAATGACAAATGACATAGCTATTGTCTCTGTAAGACCAGAATGATTAATAGATTTTACCTCATCTACCCTCTCATTTGACACAAGGTTGAGACACTTATTGTCACTACTTTCTAGCAGAGGAAGCAAAATTACTTCCCAGCATGCTTAATATGAGGAATTGTTAAACTTGCCTTGGCCATACTCCTTTATACCACAGGACCTTTGCATATGCTATCTGTTCTGCCTGCAATGCTCTTCTCTCTTTCCATGGTTGTCTCCTTCTATCCTTCAGTTCTCAAATTAAATGTTACTTCCTCAGGAAGGCAATTTCTGACCATTCCAATTCATCTATTAGTGAATAATAGGTATTCACTATTATTCTCTCTCTAGGGTAGAGTTACATGGATAGACATTTGGGAATGAACACAAAATATGAAATCTTTGTATCACATGTTAATACTCATAAAATGGCATCCACCTTGGAAGAGATATTAGATAACCTGGCAGACAAAATGACCTTGCCAGTTGACTTCAGCCACTCCTGTGCTAGAACAGAACACATGAACTAAGCAGCCACAGTGGCAGAGGTAGAGATTACACATGGGCCCAACAGCCTGAACTGCATTTACCAAGGCTGATCTAGCTGCTACCACTGCTGAATATCCAACATGCCAACCATAAAGATCAATGATAAGCTTCCAATATGACACCCTTGCTCAAGAAGGCCAATCAGTCACTTGGTGAGAAGTTAACTATATTGAGCTCCTTGCAACCTGAAGGGCCAGCAGTTCATTGTCACAGGCATAGACACACACTTGGGGCATAAGTTTGCCTTTCCTGCTCATAGGAACTTGGCCAGCACTACTATGCAAGGGGAGGGTTTATGGAGTGTTCATTCTGCAGGCACAGAATCCCATATAACATCACATCAAACCATGAGCTTCACTTTACAGTAAATAAGGTGGAGAGATGAGCCCATGGCCACAGGATCTACTGGTCATATCACATATGTACCATCCAGAAGTGGCCAGCTCCCTAGAGTGCTTCTCAGAGGACATACTCCGTATGGATGGGATGCCATCCTCCAGTATATGCATTGGGTAAAAGACTTTTATATGGTGCTATGTCCTCAACAGGAAGACTGAATGAGTCCAAGGACCAAGGGAGGAAGAGGGAATGGCTCCACTTTCCATCACTCCCAGTAACACACTAGGGGGTATACTTCTTATCTGGTAACTCTGAACACTGCAGGGTTAGAAGCTCTCATTCTTAAAGGAGGCGCACTTTCACCTGGAAATATAGCATCATTGAATTATAAGCTGTGGCTACCACCTGAGCACTTTTGTTTCCTGTCTCCAGGGACCAGAAGACAAGAGGAGGAGTCATTATCTTGGCACAGGTAATTGATCTGATCACCAGGATGAAGTAGGGCTGTTGTTACACAATGGTTCAGGAAGGAATAGTATGGAACCCAGGCGACCCACTTGGGCTTCTTTTGGTCCTTCCTTGCCTATTGTGATTGTAAACGAATGGGTACAGCAACTCTATTCTGCAAAGGGCATGTGTCTTAGTCAGTCTGGGCTGCTATAACAAAATACCATAGACTGGGTGGCTAAAATGACAAACATCTCTTTCTCACAGTTCTGGAGGCTGGGAAGTGCAAGCTCAAAGTGCAGGCAGATTTGGTGTCTGGTGAGGACTCTCTTCCTGGTTTGCGGACAGCTGCCTTCTTGCTGTATCCTTATACGGCAGAGAGAGAGAGACCACCTAGTCTCCTCCTGTCATTCTAAGGGCACTGCTCACATCATGAGGGCCCCACCCTCATGGCCTCATCTAAACCTAATTACTTCCCAAAGACCCCACCTCTAAACACCATCACATTGGGCATTGTGGTTTCAACATATGAATTTCAGCAGGACACAAATATTCAGTTCATGGCAGCATGGTGACTAGGGCTCAGACTCTTTGGGGATGAGGATTTGGGTAAAATCACCAGGAAAGCCACTGAGACTGGCAGAGGTGATATCTGATGGTAAGCAGAATCTAGAATGGGTAATGGAGGAAGAGAAAATGAGTATTGGTTTTGGTTCCTAGACTCATTGCAGCTGTGGGGGCTGGAGTTTGTCCTCACCTTCTTCTTCTAAGTTTTCCATCAGGAAGAGAGGACTGCTGGAACCTGCAGGAGATGTGTCATGAATGCTCATGAAGCAGTGGACTGGGGTGATGCAGAGATGAATCAGCTGGTCTCTTTTCAAGGAAGCACTTGCTCCGGAGCTATGGGGAGCGCAATCAGCAGACAGCCTCCAGCTGCCAGCCCCTTCAGAGTCTGCCCCAGCTGCAGAGAGTCATGCCCTTCCTGGGGAAGTCCACATCTGGTGACTGAGCAAGGCTGGGGGTGTAAAGGCCTGGATGTTTCTGGGACAAGCTTTGCCCCAGAGCTGCAGGAAGGCTGGCTGAGGCTTTGTTGGGGCTGCACTACAGGTCGGTTTCCCTCTCTGCTCAATCTTCTTTTCCACTCCCTTCTTTTCACTGGTGTTAAACCTTAATAGATATCTTGCATCCAAATTTTTCTCAGCATCTGCTTCCAGAGAACCTAACCTGCTACATACTATATGCTTTGAAGGCCAAGAAGAAACTCACTAAGTAATTTGGGGCAAGTTATTTCACTCTCCTGAGCTTCCATTTATCCATTTGTAAAATGGGGATAATGTTTGCCCCCAGGGTTGTGTGAGGCTCAAAAGGGATGGAGTGTGTAAATCACCTGGCACAGTGCTTGGCATATAACAGTGTTCAACACGTGTTGCAATTTGACTGTTGTCTTAAAGGGAAGCTCCTCAGAAATGGACAATCTCCCATGCTGACACAGCCTCATCAGTTTTTTGTTGAGGAGGAAAAACTGAGTGCTCAGTTTTCTGGTTACGTTGCTGATAATAATAATGCCTTATTCTTACATGGCATAAACTGTGAGCCAGGCACATTCCAAGTGTTTTGCATATATTAGGTCATTTAACCCACCCAACAACCCAGTGAGGAAGGTACAGTTCCTTGTCCCATTTTACAGATAAGGAAATGAGGCACAAAGAGGTTCATAAACTGGTCTTGGGTCCCAAAGACTGGAAGTGGGAGAGCTGGGCTCTCAACTCATGTAGGCTTGGACCAGAATTTGTGCTCTTGCTCAGGACTCTATTGCCTCTTGGTTGAACTTTACTTTACAAAGAATGTTAATGAGATCATCCTGCCTCTCACCTCCCATTGGTCTATGACACACTTCCAGAACAAATTTTTCTAAATAGAAAAGAGGAACAGGATGAGGAAGATGTCACTTGCCTGCAAATGGACTGCAGCACCGAGGGACGGAGGATTCAACACACTTGTATCCCTGGGGCTGAGGAGCCAACCACTAGGAACCACCCTGGCAGAGGCTATCATGGTAGAGTGAGATGTTGACAACAGCAGCCTCCTTGCAAAATTTCACGTATTTGCAAATAATTAACTCAGCTTTTCAACGTGTCTTTATTTGCTTAAATTAACAAAATATAGGTTACATGCTATTTTCAGGTAAACTGCTTTTTCACTGAAGCAGAAAGCAATATTCACAACTTGGGCTGCTGTATACTTGGAGTTTTAGTTTTTAAATAGCAAGCCAGAGTTCTGTACAAAATCAACATTTGGTGTAATGTTGTCCAAATATGCAAAGGATTTTCAATGTTAGCTCTGTTACATTTTGTTCCAGAAAAGCAGACAGAGATCATAATTCAAAACACAATGTTAATATTTTATTAAATGCCTTCAGGGCTTAATAAATACAGTATGCACACTGAGCTTTCTCATGCAACTACTCATATACAAATGTAAAATTTACTCTCATGGGTTTGTGAAAGATCAGCCTCAGTCTCATGGCCAATGCTGAGTCAAATTTTTGAAAAGAAAGAATAAAAGAGGAATTGAAAGGCAACAAGAGTGGTAATCAAAGGAATGAATAAAAAGGATAAAAGAAAAATATGCCACTTGGCTGGTCCATTGGCTGATTCAAAGTGGTCAAAAGCCTGGAAAGCATTTGGTAGCGACCTATTTTCAGGGTGTCACAGAGTGATGAGTGTCATGCTGTCCTGGCCTTGGTGTGCTGTAACCTTGGAAGGCTTGATCCCTCAGTTTTCTGAGATGGCCCCATGGCTCCCCTTGCAGTTTTCCTCGTTAGGCAAGGTTGGCCAACCCCTCCCTCAGCTCTGTGCTCATGCACAGGGTGTCCATGTCATTTCTCACCCAAACTGGGATACTTTTGAGAATAAAGGTGACATTATTAGTAATTACCCTTGGGACAACAGGTCTAAATAAGTTCTGTCCCAGGCAAACCAGGATGTTGGTCACTCAACATACAAAACCAAGGTTTTAGCCTTGGTTCTCGGAAGGTCAGTGCCGTATTAACCATCAGGTTAGATCTAATTAAGTCTCTCCTACACAGAGTCAAAAACTAAAAACAGGCCTTGGAATACACTCCATAATAAATTTTTGTTACTTCTCCTAGACCTACCTTTTTTCTTCCCTCCAAATAAAATGTGACTTGGAATGCTAACATTCAACACAGACGAAACTTGAGCCGCTCTGAGAGAAGTGAGCATGGGGCACTGAGTGTTTCTCCCCTCACCCCTCAGCAGCCCTTCGGGGGCCTAAGGGCGACCTCCGGCTCCTCAAAACACAGTTGGAAAACCACCGTTCTAGACCGCACTCTCTCCATCTCAACATTAGCTGGTTCCTCAAACATTCTCCCGTGATTTGTTTTGGTTGGAAAGGACTAGAGCCTGCTACTCTAGATCTCCCTGGTTCCTATTCCAGCCAGGCACACTCGGTCCCAGCTGGCAGTCCGCAGCATGTGTGGTCAGCACGGCACCCAGCAGGCCCTCAACACATGGCTGCTCTATGAATAAATATGTAGCTGGACCCTCAGAGCTGAAGGCCCCACAGACTCCTCTGCCAGCCTCCAGAGCACCTTCAGCAGAGGCACTGATGAGCTAAATGAATCATGAATGGAAGGGAACTTGCCCTTCTAAGGAATTGGAACTCTTGGCCCAGAGTCATGATTGTAACCACAGAAACCTACATCTTCTCTTCTCCATCCCTTTTGCAGGTGCTCTGACCTCAGGGCTTGGTAGCTGACTCTTCTCCATCCCTTTTGCAGGTGCTCTGACCTCAGGGCTTGGTAGCTGTAGCACTTGGGGGTAGCGGTGAAGCTGAAGGAAGGAGCTTGAGGCAAGGTGATGGGAGAAATGGGTCAGGGACTGACAAGCACATGGTGAAGGATGAGGCCAACGGGGCAGCACCTAGGCCCACAGAAAAGGCGGCGCCCAGCAGCTGGAGAAGGACACGTCTCTAAAGAACTGTACTGGAAGTTTGGGAAAAGAGGAAGCAAAATAACAAACAGTACCTAGCTCTACAGATAGGAGTTGAAACTACCAAGAAAAAGGCAGTTGTTACATAAACCCAGACAGTACCAAAGGGTCACTGCTCACGGTCGGTCACATATGCAACACCTTGTCATTGTCGCTCTTCTCAGGGTCATTGCTAAGGCCTCCTTGCAGGGACCAACACACCCTTTTAGTTATCATTGCTCACTGGAATCAAGGTGCAGCATCTGGGAGGAAATAATCAGTCACCATAGGCCAGCCGTGCATTTTTCAACATATGAGGTGACCATAAACATCACAGGCATCATCTTCTATTGCAAAACGTGTGTATCTATTCAGAGTGTGTGTGTGTGTGTGTGTGTGTGTGTGTGTGTGTGTGTGCGCGCGCGCGCGTGCGCACGCGTGCATGTGGGTCCTTTTGTGAGGCTCTTACAGAATAGGCAAGAGGGCCTAAATCAGCAGTATGATTGTGTGGTCTCCTGTTCTTACCTTAACAAGTTTGAAGCCGGGAACAGGAATATTTACGGAGTTGGTGGGAGGAGCTCTGGAAGCCACAGGACCAGGTGAGTGCTATTTCAGCCTAGTCGATCTTTCTCAGCAGTGGCTGCACATAAGAATCACCTGGGGCAATCTGGAGACTAGGACTCCTGGGGCTCCACTCCAGACCAATTAAATCAGGATCTCAGGGGGTGAGGCCTTGGTCTTAGTATTTTTTAAAAGGCTTCCCCAGTTGATTGTAATGTACAGTCAGCACTGAGAACACAGCCCAGAGGCTTCCTTACCAGCGATTAGCTGATGATTCTTCCAACACTCCGAATAAGTCAGAGCTGAGATTTCAGGGAGAATTCCTCGAGGTCACCTCCTTAGCTCCAGCACTGAGGAGTGATGCCCTGCTCACAGGTGACAACACTTCTTGCAGCTGTCTTATGGGACATGAGGCTTCAGAGCCTGGTGACCATGGTCTCTGGGGGGGAGCTCTGCTCGGGACACGGGGGTGATCTGGGGAGCCAGGGCCCCTGAGAACTGTCGGGGCATCTGAAAATACGCTCCAAATGCCTCACCCCACGAGGGTAGCTGAAGCAGAACAAGAGAATCTAAGTATTCCAGGTGGAATCTAAATATGGCTGGTATTCCAGAAGTCAAAATTATTCATCTTCTCCTGAAATTTTATCTAACTACAGCAACTACTTGAAAACATCCTCTTTAATAGCTCATCTTCCTGGGTCATTTCTGGTATTTTTGGTTATTTAATAAAAGCTATTTTTATATATACAACTACTAATATTTTCATCTATCAGGAAAAATATTATCGCTTTCACTAATTCAACTAAATAGTTATTAATAGGTAAATAGGCAAGCACCATTTTTTGCAACTAGAAATTTATCATGTATTGCATATTAGTCAAAGGAAAATAGAATTTGTAAAGCACCTCAGCATCAGCTTACAATGAGATATCTAGAAGACTATGCACAGTTCTTTATACTCCATAAAATGACACCGCAGAAGCCCCTGCATGTGTGTTAGCAGTAGCAAGGGCCCAGTGAATGACCTGAGAAGCATTTGCATTGCCTAGGATGGTCCCTGCTCATTTAGTCTGAGCCATTTGTGAAGATTGGCACTACCCGCCAGCCCCCAGCAAATGACAGTTCATGCAGAAAGCTATATTTGAACTGCCTAGCTCTCATTTTCCAAATGTAATCTTAAAGCTGTTCACTTAGATACCTAAAAGCACTGATTGTTTTTCCATTTTCCTCTCCAGTAATTCTTTTAAACTCCCATCTCTGTGCTTGAAGTATAAGTAATCAGAAAAAGAGGGGCCCCGCGGGGTGCTCTGAAGAGCCCTGAGGCTGAGACTCTCGTCCCTGCTGGCGCAACCCTCCACCCCACGGTCGCCCTTGCTCCTCTTCTCCCACTCTTCTCTGGGCAGGTCCTCCTCCTCCTCCTCCTTGAAGGCTGCCCCCTGCGCCCCGGGGGCCTGCTCAGGCTTGGTGCACAGATCCTGGGGCGCGCAGCGCTGCTGTCTGTGGGGGCCCAGGCCAGGGCTGTAGGGCTCCACCTCGTAGCAGTTGTCTTCGTCGTCGTCCTCGTGGCAGGGGCTGCCCCTGGCGCTCTCCCCGTCCGACTGGAACACCCGGCCCTTGGCCCCGCGCTTCTGAGACAGGTCGAAGGGTTCCTCCTGCTCCAGACTGCGCAGGACACCGGCCGTCTGCGCCAGGGCGATCCGCCCCCTTCCCAAACCTGGCGGAGCGGAGCAGAGCGAGAATTCAGGGCAGTGGGACCTGGGTGGGGTGCGGACCCAGTGCCGGCGTACGTATTCTGACTGTACATTTTAAAAATAATCACTCCCAGGAAGGGTGCGGACATGGGAGGCTTGTCACAGACACTGTCTAAATCGGTATAACCCCTTTAAGGTGAATTTGGCAACATGCACCAAAAGCTTTAAAAATAAGCTCTGATTTAGCAATTATGCTACTGAGAATTTAAACTGTAAAAAATAGGCAGGCAGGTGCACAAAACTTATGTGTAAGGATGCTTATCACCACATTTTTTTTTTTTTTGAGACAGTCTCGCTTTGTTGCCCCGGCTAGAGTGAGTTCACAGCAGCCTCAGACTCCTGGGCTCAAGCGATCCTTCTAGAGTAGCTGGGACTACAGGTATGCTTCACCATGCCTTGCTAATGTTTTCTATATATATATTTTTTTAGTTGTCCAGATCATTTCTTTCTATTTTTTAGTAGAGACGGGGTCTCGCTCTTGCTCAGGCTGGTCTCGAACTCCTGACCTTGAGCGATCTACCCGCCTCGGCCTCCCAGAGTACTAGGATTACAAGCGTGAGCCACCGCGCCCGGCCTCACCACATTTTTAATTATAGTGAAGCTGTGAAAACAAGTTTTGTATTTAACAATAGAGGTTCGACTAAATAAATAATGGTATAGCCATACAATGAACCATGTGTAGGTGATGCAGAGACCTACTAATGATCATAAAAAGCTATTCTCAATATATTTTAAGTAAAAAACATATATACGTATTATGTATGTATATATTTTTATCATGCAGACCCAAGTTTAGCTAGCTAGCTAGCTATCTCTATCAAAAAATGTCTGGAAGGATGTATGCCAAAACCTCAAAATTGATGAACATTTTCTTTTAGTAATAACTTCTAATGTATTTCTATTTTATTTTTTACAGTGAGCATATATTTTTCCACAAGAAAAAAGTAAAGCAATAATAAAGGTATTTTCATCTTGAAGAAAACAGATTCCGTCTGGGGCTGCGGAGGCCGCCCATGACTGTGCTCTCTGTGCACTGACAGAGCAGAGAGGGCATACAGAGGTCCTCCGGGGAGCCCATAAAGTCCCTGCTGTTGGGCACGGTGATTTGGGGGGCCTCAGTGTTTGTTTCAGTTCGAGGGCCTCTAGGGCTGGGCTTTTTGGTGTGGTAGTGTTTCATTTGATCGCATCTGTGAGGTCCTGAGGAACAGTCAGGGATGCTAAAGAGGAAAAACAGGAAGGGAGGGCCCTGGGGTGCAGCCCGACCAGGCTTCTGGGGTGAGGGTGTGCAAAGGAAAAGTAGGGGCGCTGATGCCCAACTTTGCAGACTTTATGGTATCGTCAGACAACAAAGCCGTTTATATCTTTAATCTTGTCAGGGGAGAGGGAGGACCTTTTTAATGATTTTTTTGAGCCATTTTGAAAACTAGAGTGAAAAAAAATGCTAACACCATTTGTAGATGAAAACATTAAAATTATTGAAAGTCTGTTAAAAACTTTCAAAGCAACCTTCTGACATATCGTGATGCTCTTTATTTTTCCAGAATGACAGAGACATTTGGTGCCTTTTAGGATCTGAGCGTCAATTCCGGTGACCAGGCCAGGCTTTGAGATGGAGCGTTTTCTCCTCATTGCCTTGTATGTCTACTGTCCTGAAGACTGAGCACACTTCACTTCTTCTGGAAAAATCCAAGCCTCACTTGGGAAGTGGCTCAGGCAACTAGAGATTCAATGAATAATTCAGGAGAAAAACGTTCTCAGGAAAAAAATTGCTTTTTTTTTAACAAGAATTTTTTCAGGGCCTTTGCATAAAGTCCAGCCCTTGTTTTGTGATGACCCAGGAGTCACCATAAACTCAGTGAGTGCTGTGAAAACCTGAAAACTACAAGCATTTTGTTTTCTGCTGTATGTGCATGTGTGTATCTGATTTCCGAATATGTGGGCCCATTTGACTCCCTCTTTGGTAAGGGAGTGGGAGAAGTAGCACACGCAAACACGTCACCCCGTATTTTTGCCTAGGGTAGTGAGCACTGGCTCGCTTTAGAAATTCTTGAGTTGGAATCCCAGTTCTGCCTTCAGACTTGCTATTTGACCTTGAGCAGTTTATGTCATACCTCTAGGCCTGTGAGAATGACACAGTGTCTTTCATGGGATCATAGCAGTTAATATGATTTTGTAAATTATGTGTAAAACTGTCTTCTCTCTCCCCCCACAGACCTTCTAGAGGGAAAGGTAGTCTCGTTCCCCTCATATCTGCCACTGTGTGTAGCTCACTGTGTTGCACAGAGGTGCATCTATTGCCTGTTTATTGCAGTACTGGTGAAGTGACTAAGGAGCAACCCTGCTGAATTCAGGAGATCTGGAACATACTCTCTTCACTGCCAAGGGCCCTGGGACTGAGAAGGTAAAAGAGGAGAGACCTTTTCAATAGTTCAGTTGGGACTCAGCTGGGGAGACGTAAGCCCCTGCTCTCTACCCGCCCGAGCAGGAAAATCATCCTGGGGTGCGTCTGGGCGTGAATGGGTAGGGGAGACCTAGCCTGCTACAACACACTTCTGCTAGCAGCAGAGCTTGCAGACCTGTTGTCTAAAAAGGAAAGAAAAATCACATGCCCTTTAACAGCAATGTGATGAAGTGCACTCAATAAAGGCTATAGAGTCAGAAAGGTTTGGGTTCATATCCTGACTCTGCCACTTTTCAGCTGAGCACCTCTGGGAAAATTAATCTCTTGAAACCTCAATTCCCCCGTCTGTAAAAGACAGACAACCGAAGTCCCTCCAGCCTGGAGTTGCCATGAAGATTAAGGGAGATAAGGCATCTGAGGCAGTGTCTGGAACAAAGGAACCAAAAATGGTACCGGCTGGCATCACTATCATTATGTTCCAATTTACTCTAATTCACTTTTACTTGCTTCCTGCAGACATCAGCATTATATTTCTTCTAGCAGCATTATAAATCTCTTCCTGCTACTCTGCTGTGGTCTGGAAAATTATGCTCCCCTTTTCGATAAGACTAACCTCCCTCCCAAAGCAATGCCCCATACAGCCAAACGCAGCTCCCACTCATTCCCCACTGGACTTTATAGGCAGCACGGGGCTTCCACCAGGCCGAGCAATTACCTTGGGAATGAAGGCCCCGCTCCATGACGCCGTGCTTGACCTTCATGTGGCGCGTCAGGTTCCCCTTCAGGGTGAATTTGCTCGGGCAGTAGAGGCACTTGAAGGGTTTGCTGTCTGAGTGCAGGTGCATGTGGCCCATCAGGTTGTGCATCCGGTTGAATTCCTTCCCACATAGCTGTCGGAGACAGAGAGGAGGAGAACACAGGTTACTCTGCCAGGGTGAACCCCCATCCAGGCCCACGAAGGACAGAAGTGCTCCAGTCCACACCATTTCTACTTAGTTTGGACCTTGGCATTTTAAACTGTTTCCAAAAAAAAAAAAAAAAATGTTTCCATGGAAGTCAGGAAGGGGCAAGATTCTGCCCAGCCTCAGAGGCAGAGCAGGTAAAGATGTGTTCACAAGATTTGTTCCTGGAACACAGGAATCTTTAAACTTTAGATAAACATCTCAATGTTTGCAAAGCTTCTTTTGAATGAAACCTTTGGGAAAGGAGAAATGCTGATCTGACAAGCAGTGACTAAAAGTGCTGCCTTTACTAATAAGGGCATAATCATGTGTTTAATATTTATGGAGCATTTATAATATGGGCTGCATTGTTCTAAGTCTGCCATGGAATATCTTATTTAATTCTTGTACCATTCCTATGAGACAGATTGCCACCCCCATTTTACAGATGGGCAAGCTGAGGGCTTAAATCTCTTGGCCAAGGCACACAACTCGTGGGTGCTGGGGCTGGGATAATGAACTGAGGCCATTGGACACCAGAGGCCACAGGGTCAACCATCACACCATACTGTGTCTCCCCCAATATAACCCTTCTGTTACACTGTATCCAGCAATGCTTTTCCAATTTTTAAATTTGCTAATTATTAGGATGGATTTCAAAGTTAAAAGGAACAAAAAGACATTTAAGGAAGGAGTGTGTCTTTTCTCTGGGTAGAAATTCGAAGTAGTGAGAGTATTATCTCAAGTAAACAAAAAGTAAATATGTTTTATTCATCTCTTTTTCTTTTTTTTTGAGAGAGTCTCACTCTGTCGCCCCAGCTAGAGTGCAGTGGCATCATTACAGCTCACCTTAGCCTCAAACTCCTGGACTCAAGTAATCCTCCTGCCTCAGCCTGCCAAGTAGCTGGGACTACAGGTGCACGCCACCAAACCCAGCTAATTTTTTCTATTTTTTGTAAAAATGGGGTCTTGTTCTTACTCAGGCTGGTCTTGAACTCCTGACCTTAAGTGATCCTCCCGCCTCATCCTCCCAGAGTGCTAGGATTACAGGCACGAGCCACCACATTTGGTCTTTTTCATCATTTCTATTTCCATCAAAGTGCAAATACATGATGGACTACAACAGTGATCCTCCAACTTCTTTTGGAAAAATAGAACCTTCTTTTCAAAGGCAATGTGTGCAGATGCAGAAGGTGTAAACCAGAAGTAGCTGCTTGGGTGAGGGGGGTGCTTTTGTTGTCCCCGAGCCTTAGCATTTGTTTCAGATATGTTCTCATCCAGTAGGCTGAAACATTCTTGAAGGCTCTGCCTGCCTTTTTATTGTATTCCCTGCCTAATATCAGCTTGACACATGATAGGTCCTCAGGAAGGATCCGTTGAGTGAGTGAAGAGGTGGGGTATCTTGCAGCAGAAAAATTAATGAAAGAAAAAGCAGTGAGTGGTTAGTTACAAGGGATGTAGAGGGAAAGAAGCTGAAGGCTGAAAGATTGATTAGGTTACTGCACTAGTCCAAGCATGAATGGGGTCTCATGGTCCTCTAGGCCAGAGAGAGGTCATCAAAAGGAAGCGATTGGTACCTTCTTCACTTGGCTCCCACAATGGGAGGAACTTCTTTTTCAGCTATTATCTGTGGTTGCTGAGGTATTACAAGTTGGGCCGGTCTGAAAGGGTTTCATAAAGGAGATGGAATTTTAGCCTAACCTTGAAGAATGTGAGAGTGCACTTTGTTTTTGTTTTGACATAAGGATAAAGTCTCTTCATTAGGTATTTTCTGACACTTCAGTCAACCCTACACCACAGGCATGGTAACTATTACCATTGTGGTGATGATCAGCTGCTTGTTGCTGTCACACATGCTGAGACTTTGGGGGCAGTGTAGCCTCTGCAATTCACCTGCCCCAAGGACCCATCTAACCCCAACTCCACACGCAGAGATGTGCATCATAATGGTGTCTGGGGCTCTAAACAGCACCCCAAGTAGTCTCCGATGCAAGGGCTGTCTTCCCTTTCTATGTAGCCAGCCTCAATATCAAGCCCAGGGCTGCACACTCGGTGCACTTCATTAAGTATCTAAGTATTTGACTGGGGAAATAAACAAATGAGTCAGGAAAATATCATTACCTCATGCAAAGTTCTAAAGAGCAGCTCTCTTCCTTCCCCCACTACTCCTATACAGATTAATTTGCAAGGTAAAATCCTCAACGGCAGGAGAATAAAGCCAACTCACTCAGGACCTGAGGTAGCTGGGCTCCATTCCCATCTTGATGATAGGCTCCTAGCTCCCCCCTCTCAGCTCTGACCCTCCACAAAGCCCTTTGGTCCTTATCCAGAGCATCTTTCCCAGAAGATGGTCCTCACGTGGCATATAGAGATATTTCATGTCTGTGGAACTCAGAGAGACACCTCTCGGACACCATGAGTGAAGAGAGGCCAGACAGAGAGGATGGGGTCCGTGAATGACGGCGCTCTTGGGTGGAGTTCGAGACGTGAGCTCCGCGCAGAATCACTGCGCTGCGGGAGGGGAGGGGAGCTGGGCTGGAGGGAAGAGGAATGGAGCCATGGAAGCCAAGGCCTCCTTCACCCAGAGACGTGAAGCCAAGGGCTTGCCCACGTCAGGACTTGCTGAGTCATCTCCTGCCAAGGTCTGCGGAGATTAAAATAGGAGTGGTGGAGGAAGCCGCCGCAGTGGTGAGTTCACTGAGTCCATCTTGCAGGTGGTCCATCCCAACCAGCGTGCCCCCCGCTTGAACTGTCGCGTACGCTAACGGGCAGCATCAGTGTGCCTCTGACATCACATCTCAGCTTCTCCAGCCACCCGCTTTCTAAGAGGGAGGTGGCCTCAAAACTGAATAAAAAACTGAAATAAATATTTGGAACCACCCTTTAAAAATGGTTGCATGGCTCATTAGGCTGTGAGATGTCAGAGCAGAGAGATGAGGTGAGAACACAGAAGGACAGAGAACGTGCTCCTTGTCTCTTCTGTCAAATGTTGATGATAATCATTGTTTCTTAGATGTGTTGTTGGGAAGATCAAAGGAGATAATTCGTGTAAAGGGCTTGGCAAATAGTCAAAGCAAAATAAAGTTCCTATTACTAGCATTGTTGGTGTACATAGTAGATTCTCTTACACGTCAGAAATTGAAAAACCTTTGTAGATGAGGAGAATATTAAAGGAAGGACCAAATGAGGAGTCCTCTGCGTGAATGCCTGCCGGGATACTTGAGGCACAACAGAAGTGCAAGCAGCTGTGCCTGACCCAGCCCTGGAAAGTGTGGACGGAAAGAGAAGATTCGTCCTAGATTGCAGCCCATTATCTGGCTCTCCCAGTCCTCAGTCTGCCTTTTGAACAGCTGGCAGATGTCCCGTCTGCTCCAGACCTCCTGGTCCTGGCCTCCTGGTGCCCTTTTCCTCCCTGGTCCAGGGCCTGGAGGCCCCTCTGGCACTTCCCAACAGCCCCAGGGGCTATGCTGACAGCCAGCAGCCGCGGAGAGGTGGGCTGTGGCCGCTGGAGACAGGGTGATGGCAGCGGGCAGCCCCTGGGCTGGGGCCAGAGGCCACAAAGCCAGAAGAAGCACACTACCTCGCCCCAAGCAGCCTGATGCGAGCTTCAGAACCGAGATGCACCAGGAAGCCTGTGTTTTCCTGTTCTGAGAGAAAAGGTCAGAGAGCCACGGCCTGCCGCTGAGCAGAGCAGCCTCCGCTCAGCTGCCTTCCCTCACATTCTTCTCCCTCTCTCTTTTCATAAGAAGGGTGTTCCTTTCCTCTAAGAGAGAGAGGGAGGGAGGGAGAGAGAGACTGTAAACTGTCCAAAAGGACCGTGAGAAAACAGGAAGCTTTGAAAAGTACAAGAGAAAGCAAGATGAAATCTATTTGCAGGCGGGCCCCTGGGGACATGTGAGGCATTGTTAAGCAGGCAGTTCGTACAGCTATATCCTTCCTTCTGCTGAGGAGGGCTTTGCTGCCAAAAAGCTCCTATCTGGTCACTGCCTTAACCCCCTCAATGCCAGCCTGAAAACCCTGACCCCGAGCCTAGGGCCCCCCTGAAGTCCTCCATCTGATTTCTCCCATCTTAGAGCATCAAAGAGCATGAGGGGAAGACGGAGCCAGTTGGGCGGGGGTGGTGGGGACCTTTGGAGAGAGACCTCGCCGCTCTTCTAACAGCTCTGCCCTCCAGCCTCCAGCTCTCTGCTGCAGACAAGGCTGCAGATGACCTGGTGATTCATAACTCAGGCAGCTCCCGGCTTCACCCATCTCAAAAGAGAATTTGTCCCGGAAATTCTGGATGGCTGCTGCTTTTCCTGGACAGGTTTCCCAAAGACGGCAGCTGGTTCTTTGCTGTTAAGGAGTGCGGCCGCTACAAGGGTACTACCCGAATCAACCCAGGAGTGCAGACCCAGAATCTGCGAGGCAGATTTCTGAAAAGTGGCTTCAGTCTACAGGCACAGGTCTGTGGAAACATTCCAGCTGGCTCCGAAAATCAAGGAGCCCAGAAGTAGAGCCAATAGCAAAAGAGCCCAGAGGGGCAGTAACTGTTTTATAAGGGAAAAAAAAAAAAAGAAAAAAGAAACATGGAATGGAAACCTTTCTGCTCCTCTAATTTTCCATCCTATTGTTAATGCCTAAGCCCACAGTGAGAGAACATTTCTGCTTGCTAGAGACAGCTGTTTCCACTGAGCACATGGCTGGAAAGAACCAGTTCATGTTGCAACAGGAGGTGGGATTTATGTGAGGAAGAAATTTTAATGGTGAGAATTCCAAGAAATTAGAATCTGTTACTAAAAGAATCTTGCTTGATGTGAGTTTTTGGGTAAAGGAGGTAGAGCTAGCTCTTGGAGTGAGTCTGGAGTGAGGCCTGCCTCTTCTGTCCAGCCATTTCAATGGTGGGAAGTGAATAACTCTTCCCTGTTACCACAATAAAGCTTCAATTCAGTCATCTGGGCCTGTTCTCCAACATCATTGAGCAGCCAGCCAACCATTGATCTCGGGTGACCATGAGCCATGAGAGATAAGCACATGGCCCTCCATCCTTCTTCCGAATCCCACGCCCCCAGCAACAGTCACCCAGGGCTAGATTTCCAAGAATCCAGCATGGCATGGATGGGAAGTAAGGTCCACAGGATACCATCTCGAGATGGCCCACCCGACAGTGGGATCTGGAGCTAGTTTACAAACACAAAGAGCCTTGTTACCTAATCTGGGAACTCAGACCTGCTCTGAAAGTCTTTTGAAATGAAGAAGGATGATGGTACAAAGAGGACACCAAGCAGGGTGACATTTGCAGGGAGATAGGGACAGGGAGAGGAAGAACCTGGCAGTATGCCTTTGGCTCTTTGTAGAAGACAGAGGGCTCTAGATCGAGGTGATTGATACCCATTCTTGTTTCAGAAATGTCTGAGAACAAAGAAGGGCCACCTAAGTTTGACAAGAATGCCCTTTCACATCCAATTCTTTTTGTCTAATGGTAGATCACACTCTCTAGGCAGCCTCCTGACCTATAGTGGGGTCTCCTGAGAGGACTTACGCACCAGGAAGAAGTGACCTTTGCGAATGACCAGTCCAATTCCTGTGCTGGGCCCATCTCCCATTGTAACATATAAACTGTGCATTGTTTCAAAGCTGGCATTCTCCTTTATAAACTCCTATACACTACCCTCTTATGGGTTCTGATGGTGTGGACCAGACATCTGGAGCCTAATCAACTCTCAAAGAAGAGGTAAAATGGAGTTTCTGAACTGTAAAGCTGACCACCAGACACCCTTTGAGCCATGTACGGTGCACCACCATTGGGGTGCATGAGGCGGGGCGCTGTTCATGAAGGGAGACCTGAAGCATCAAGCCGGCATGGCTCACTGCATCTTAGGGCCCAGGCTGCATCACACTGTGCAGTCTTCTGTGCACTGGTAATAGAGAGAACCCTCTAGATCCTCAGATACTACCTGGCCAAGAAATCCTCCAGGCCCCCTGAGGGTAGAGAAGCAGAACTGCCTCTGTGCCCCCAAATCGTACACAGCCTGCATTGGCTCTGCCCCCTGACATATCCCTCCATTTCAGGGACATTTTCCGCCTGGTTGTACCACTTATTGCTGGACCAGAATTGATGAAGTGGAGGTGGGAGATGGCTGGACTGGAGAGGGGTGGATTTTTAGGGGACTATAAACTATGCTGATGGCTCCCTTCATGTTTTAACAACTTTACTCCATCACCAGTCCATGAGATGAAAAACACAGTTCATGCTTGAAGCTCAAGAAGAAACTTAACACAAGGAATGAAGAATAGCAAAGAGACCTGCTTGCACCTCCATTGTGGGAAACATTAAACCCCTTGCAGGAAGGAACAGCCCTGTTAAATGTGAAGTGCTCTAGGGACTCAATGATGTGGGAAAGAAATCAAAGAAGTACCCAAAGAGAGAAAGAAGTGGTGTTCTGTAGAGTGCAGCCAGGGCTGGCTGCATGGGTATGCGGCACAGCACCCATACTCAGAGGGTCTTCAGTTTGGTTGAATGCTCCACTTTCATCATCTTGAAATTCCTAATAATGTTGGAACATGGGGCCTTGCATTTCCATTTTGCAGAGGCCCTGAAAATTATGTAGTCCATCCTGCGTGCAGCAGCTTACTCCCCCTTTAGATAGACATAAATTGACTTTCAAGCCACTGGAAACTTGAAGAAAAGGAGGGGAAACAGAAGTGGGTGGCAGGAAAAGGGCTGGAGGGAGAAACCTCCCTCTCCCCCCTCCGGACAATGCCCGCACAGGTCTAGGGAAGCTCTGCTCGCTGACCCCTCACCCCATCCAAGAGTTGCCAACACAGGAAAGAAGTCAGCTTCACAGGGGATTCCTTCAGCGGGGACACATGGCAGAGATTACAGCAGGAACAGCCCCTGGAAGCAGGGAACCCGGCTTCAGGAATATGGATCAGCAGAGAACAGCATTTGGACCCGTCAGATGCACAGTGCGAGAGAAAGAAAACTTGCAGTTTGAGCAGATGGGTTCTAACGCCATCTGAATGTGGTGTTTTCCCTCTTCTCCCCCCTCAGCCCTCTTCATGACCGGGCGACATGGCCTATACATCACTTGAATTAAACCCAATCACAAGCAAGATTCCTCCTCATTGCAGAGGTGGAGAAGGGAAGCAATGTTGGGGTGTGGGGACAGCCCTGAGTAGCCCGAGCATTTCTGAGTAATGCCCGGGCGGTGCCTGGGGCTTTGCACATCTCCAGCTCACACGTTTCCTCAGCTGATGAAAAGAGAACCCAACCAAACCAAGTTAGTCTGACACAGACTTTAACAAAGATGCTCCATCTCTGTGCTACAAGGTACTTAGGCACAAATGACAAACACTTCAAATGACTGTGCTTGCTGTTATGCCACGGCCCAAGCAGGCATTTCTGAGGGCCTCCGAGGGGCTAGCTTCGGAATGCCTGTTGTCCTCTCTGGGCAGCCTACCCTCACATATACCTATGGCTCAGCCCAAGTGTCAGGAGGGAAGGAGGGGAGGAGGGGAAAGGAGAAGGGACTGTGCTGGAAGCTTCTCTAGCTCCTTTCTGTGTCCTACTCACTGACTTGCAAGGGGAAGAGGGCCACACCCGGTCTGTCCTATCTAGAGCAAGAGCTCTCCACATCACCTTCATCCTTTAACAACCTCATCTCCAAATGGGTCTCCCAACTCTCAGGCCTTCCCCTACTGCCTGCCTCCACCCCTGAGCACTCAGGGACCAGGCTGGCCTGAGCACGGATGTGGTGGCCAGAGGGACAGAGCAGCAGATGGGAGCTGGGGCTGGCTGTGGACCCACTCTGAGCCTCGGCAGCCCCACTGATGAGTAAAGTGGAAGGTTCCCTGGGGACCTTTCCCCATCATTCATTTGCACAACCCTCTGGGTCCTCCCTGGGCCGCTGCCCACCTTGCATTTGAAAGGCTTCACATCCGAGTGGACAATCATGTGCGCCTTGAGGGTCTGTTTCTGTACGAAGCTCTTGTAGCAGAGGTGACACTGGTAGGCACGGATGTTGGTGTGGATTAGCACGTGTCGCTTCATGTTGGCCAGCAGGGTGAATTCCCGCCCGCAGATCCCACATTTGTGCTCCTTTACGCCCTGCAGGGAGACAGGATTCAGAAAAGGGGGGGCTGACAGGAAACACACTTTCACTGGGGTTACAGGCTTCGTTTTGCTCTACGCCACCTAAATCCAAAAACGGCTCGGTGATAGATGTAGAGCTTCAAATGGTGAAGCTTTAGCCTTGTTAAATTACTATTTTCTTGAAAACTATTGATTATATAATCTTTCTTTTTTTTCATTTGAAAACCATAAACTAGCCAGACTACTAGAGCTGGCTCTTGCTATTGCTTTCGCTGTTCCTGCTGCTGCTGGGGTTAATTCTACAGTAATAGTTCTTGGGGATTAATAGGATTTTGGTAAGTGCACTGTAGAATGATATGCAAAATGAGTCTATAATCCAGCTTTCACGATAATGAAAAAAGTAAAATCTTCTAAACTGATTATTATCATTTCCCTCCTGAAAACCAATGCCCTCTTGAGTTCTCATTAGCGGCACTGAAAATCCCAGAAGAACAAAGGATATATATCCACACTTCAGTAAATTATAACTTGATAATCACCCTCTTGAGTTGGTCCCCTGGGTTCCCACAGGCCATACTGACCTGTGTGTGGCATGGTTATAGAGCCTCCGCTAAGCCAGCCACTTTCTACAGAGAAATTTGGCAGGAGATAGCTGTCTGAACTAGAAAACAGGACGGGAGGTTTTTTAGCTTCCTTGCTGTGTGGAGAGGAGTGTTTGATACTTTAGCATCAATGCCCTCCATTGAGAGCACTTCCAGGGACTCGGCTCGAATAGAGTACTCGCTAACCCTGATTAATCACCACTTTCCTGAAAAGGTCTTTGTAAGACATCTTAACCCAGAATGACTTTGGGGAAGAAAAACTTAGAGAACCAGGACACTAAAATGAAGGTTATTCCAGGATTAGGACAAGTTACTTTGTTAACAACTGTACCTTATAAAACTTATATTGCCTGATATCCGTAGTGGCTAAGGAGGGAAGGATTCCGAGCTCGGCTCTGAGTCTCTCTGCCTGTATTTCCATTTCTTTAATTTGAGGCATGGTAAAAAAGTGCCATTCCTCAGTTCTGGTGAGCCCAGGGCACTAAAGGGTGGATTCAGGTCTCTGCCCCGCCATTTACTGGCTGCAAAGCTTTAGATCAGTTCCGCAGCCTTTCCTGGTGAAGGATTTTCATCTCAAGATGGAAGTGGTGGATTGTGACAACTAAGGGGTTCTTTCCAGGTCAAACACTCTGTAGTCTAGATGATTGCACGTAAGTGTGGATTTATACTAAGGAAGAGATTTAGAAATCAACCTCCTTCAAAAATTAAATTTAATACCCCCCCTAAGAAGATGAATTTTTAAAATGCAGTGCATATTCTAACAGTGAGTTTAAAATTGTAAAATTAATGAAATATATTTTCTTAATGGGTTTCAAAATTTCTTCTCTCAAGATTTTTTTTGGGCTTAGCAATGATCCAGGTGTCTTGAAAACCAAGGAGAAATCTCTACTTATCACTGTTTTTGGAATTCTTTAAAGAGACTTGTGCATCCAAAGTAGGATTCACATGTGGGCTGGCCTAGAATGCAGGTGAACAGGGCCTGGACACAACTTTGGGGCAACAAAAGAAGCTGTTGTTTCTCTGATAGGATCAGTGAAATCACAGAGCGGGAGCCTATGGGGGTGGAAGAAGGGACATCTCGATTGTAGAGTGTTCAAGACTCAGGTGCTGGTGTCAGAGACCCCTGAGTGACCTCACCATACCCTGGTGTCCTTATCTGCAAATCAGGAGTAGCCCTTAGAGCTTTGAGAAGCAAATGAGGATTAAATGGAAAATAAAACAGCTGCCATACAGTAAGTTTTCAATAAATACTACCTCTCAGGCTGACACCTCTAGTTAAAATGTATTTTTACTAATTCAAATTTTCCTAATTCGAATGAAACTTATTTTAGACAACAGGCTGTTTCTTCCATTTTGACTTCATTTTCTACTATCTCATAGAATCTTACATGTTCTAAAAGGCACCTTTGATTCCTTTTCCACATAGGCAGGAGCCCCTGAAATAAGTGAATGGTCCCCTTTGTGGCTGAATCTCAGTCTAGGTCCTTTGTTGATGGTTCCTGCAGGCGATAGGCACTGCCCCCTAAATGGTATCTACAGGTGCCTTTTATAGGGCAGGCCACACACTTCATCTCTGCTGCAGAGCCAGAAAAATGCCCAGTGTTTTGTCCTAACCTAATGAATGAAACTCATTATAGCAGAGCAGAAACATTATCTTGGTTGGGCAAAGTCCTCCGCTGACCTTTCAGAATTAAAGAATGTTTTAGAAACTCTGGCTTGCTAAAATTCTCTCCTGCAAAGCAAACCACTTGAGGTCAAGGGTGGAGGGTAGGGGTTAGTGGGGCAAGACTCCTGTCTTGGAAGCTCAAAGCAGACCGAAGTCAGCTTAGCTGGGGTAAGATTTCAGGGATACCACTAGGGCCTTGTTTTAATTCAACCTGAATGACTCCAGGGCTTTGGTTGCAAACTAGGTTAAACTCAAGACTCTTGGGCCTGTATTTCTCCTAGAAGACCTGAGTGTAGGGAAGATAAAACCAAGCCAAAAACAGAGAAGAATGCTTTCTCCTGCCTCCTACAATACAAATCACAAGACACTGAACCCAACCACGAAGGGGCTCAGCCCAGGGAAGCACAGGCCCTGCCGGACTTGGCCAAGCTCTGCTCCCCTCAGAGACCCTGCATAAGAGGCAGGTCTCATAGCTGAGGGAGAAAACAAACCAAAGGTAGCCATTGCTTAGACAGCAAAAGACCAAGAGAATTCTCTAAAAGAAGGCTCTCACTACATCCCAAGCACAGAGGTGATCTGTGCTAGTGCCCTGGATGAAGTTTCTAGAAACTGAACTGTAGGGATTCCCGGGGGGCTGGGAAACAACGGCACAACAAGCAACTGTTTCCTTCATCCTTCCTCACCCTCCTCTGCAAATGTCTGCATTATTTATCTCTAGGCTGCCTTAGACTCTGGAAGGCTGGTTGGGGAAAGGGTTTGATGTATGGTCTCTCGTCTCATCGTTCCCCCTATTTAAAGGTAAGGAAGGACCTCAGGGCTGGGGTAAGGGAAGCCACGTGTCCAGGGCGAGAGCTCCTCTGGGTCAGCGGCGGGGAGCAGCGCGGGTGTCCCGGCGGCCCCGCAGTACCTTGTGGGTGAGGGAGTGCTGCTTGAGGTGGTGGGGCTGCACGAACTCCATGCCGCACTCCGAGCAGATGTAGGGCCGGATGTCCTTGTGCTTCATCATGTGGTTCTGCAGCTGGCTCGGGTACTGGAAGGACTTGTCGCACTCAGAGCAGTTGTACTGGATGGGGCCGCGGTGCGTGGTGAGGTGCCTCTTCAGCTGGGCCAGGGTGGGGAAGTCGAGGCCGCACTCCACGCAGATGTTCTCCCGCCCGCTGGCGTGCTTGGCCTCGTGGGCCTTGAGCTCGCTGGGGTAGGCGAAGCCCCGGCCGCACACGCGGCAGTTGTGCGGCTTCACCTCGCTGTGCTGCATCATGTGGCGCTTCAGGTGGCTGGTCTGGGTGAAGGCCTTGTGGCACACCTGGCATTTGTGGGGCCGCGTGCCCTGGTGGGTCAGCATGTGGGTGTGCAGGTGGCTGAGCTGCTTGAAGAGCTTCCCGCAGCGGGTGCACGCGTGCGGCTTGATGCCGCTGTGGCCCAGGATGTGCGTCACCAGGTTGTACTTGGAGGTGTAGGACTTCTCGCAGGTGGGGCACTGCCAGCGCTTCTGCGCGCCGCCCACATCCACGTAGTAGCTGTCGTCGATCTGGACGTTCACGTCCACCCTCTCCACCTTCTGCTTGGTCTCCTCGCTCTCCCGGGGCTCGGCTTTGCGGGGCAGCAGAGGCTCCGGGGGCTGCTTGGGCAGGAAGGTGTGCCGGCTGAAGGGGAAGGGCGAGGCCGAGGGCACGAACAAGGGGAACACGAGGCCCGGGTGGACTTTGGGGTAGCAGGGGAAGGGCGTGGGCAGGAACGGCGGGGGTGTCGGCTGCGGCCACACGGCGCTGGGCTTAATGGGCTCCTGCTTGACGGGCCTGCCCCCCAGGTGCTCCAGGCTGCGGTAGAACTGGAAGCCCACATTGCACAGGTCGATCATCTGAGAGTCATACTTGGGGCGCGGGGGCTGCGGGAACAGCAAAGGCAGGTTGGGAAGGCCGTGGTTTTTGCTCTCCTCAGAGTGGAGGGCGACAGTGGCTTCTTCTGCAGGGTGGCTGTAGGGCATCTTCGTGGGCATGCTCTTCCGTTTCCGAGACCCACCTCCCTCGAAGACCCCAGGGAATCCGTCTAGATCTCCTGGAGGAGGTTCATACCGGAACTGGGAAAAGGGTCCCCGGAGAGCTTCTGGGAAGGGATGTCTTGGGGGAGCTTTCCCTCGGGAAGCCCCTGGCTGCAGGCAGTGGGGAAAGGAGGGGGTCCTCTTCACACCCAGGTTGAAATGCACATCCTCATCTTTGATCATCTTCATTTCCTTCTGCATCCTTGGCAATTTTCCTTTAAAGAGAAAGAAACTTATTGTGTGTTTTTATTTTGTTTTAAATCCTCTTTTCATTAAGGATTTTGACTACTTATCAGTATTAATATATGAAGAGTAATACTTGTTTAACACGGACCCTTGTTTATGCCAGGGCTATTCAAAATATCACCTTTCTTTCTCCTTGTAAATCCAGTTACTAATGTGGAAGCACTGGCCTCCTGGAATGGGACCCCAGGGCCGAATCAAATTGGACTCCAGGGTAAACCCAGCTACAGAGCCACAGGGGCAGTGGGGAGTGGGAGTGGACTTGTTTGGGAGGAACCTGAGAACTCATCTGGTACTGCCCCCATTTAAGATGAGGGTAGCAAAGCCCAGAGGGATGCAGTGATGTGCTCAAATCACCCAGCCGCTCAGTGGAGGAGTCAGAGCTGAGCATGTTCTGCTGCAGCTTTTTGATCTGAGATGTAATCGTATCTGCTAATGGTGATTTAAATGTGTCTTTTTTGGTCATTTCTTCTGTAAGGAGACTCATTTTCACTGCTACACCTTTACTCAGACCTTTGCTGCTGGAGGAGGGGGCTATTCAAGGCCACGTAGGAGAAGGAATGTTAATGCTCAACTGGGATCTCATATTTTCCGAGGATCCACTCTGAGCAAGGTGTGCTGCTGCGGCATCTGGAGTGAACGGATCAACATGATTAAGAACAGCATATTGGGCAACCAGTGTTAAGTCATCTTGGCAATTTATGCATTCTAACTCTTATCCTGAAGCAACTTCAGAGGAAAAATTCGAAGATTCTATTATAAAACTGCACTGGAGTCTCTCCTTTCCTTTCCCTTGGTGTCAAAGCAAAGGGGAGCCTTGGTGACTCCTGTGGTGCCTGACATTTCCCCACTGAGCCACTTACTGGGTCCTGTAACCACGTCAGGCATGTCTGAAAGAGCCAGTGGGGCTTTCACATGTCTCTTTGCCATTTTTCTATCTTCCTCACATGGATACTGACAGAATGAACCAACGGGCTGGCTCCACATTTCCGGTGAAGGTCCGTTCTACCCAAGTGCTTTGAGTTTGAATGGGATAGACCCCCTTTGCTCATCAGAGGCTCCCATGGAGCCAGCTGGCCTGGCCAGGTGCAAGGTCCGACCTAGGGCCACTGGAGACAGGGCGGGCACAGGGTCCTGGACTAACCCCAGGCAGTATGGGGTGAAGGTCCCAGGGGTGAGAAGGCCAAGCCTTCAGTGATTTTTCTGCAGTCCTTGGTGAGGCAGATGCAGTTTTTACAAGTATCCAGATATTCCAAAATTGCATGTGTGTCTTTTTGAGAGGTTTGAGAACTGCAGTACAATTAAAACAAAAATGAGCCTTTTTAAAATTTAGTAACCAAGTCCATACACAGACAATTCAATGAGGGAAAAATGTATGTCTTTATTATATGAATATTTGGGCATTTTTAAAAACTGTTATGTGAAATTGAACAGAGGACTAAAAGATAATGTGTGTTAGTATTTGCTTTGTGTTTATGTGAGAGGGAAGGTAGCCTGGCTTGTCTTTCTTACCATGGATTTGGGGCTTAGTAATTAAGAGCAAGAGCTCGTGTATCCAGCAAGTGGGAGGCGCAGCTTGTGTCCTAGCCTTGCTTCTTCCTCAAATTCTTACTGAAACGGGCCGGGCGCGGTGGCTCACGCCTATAATCCTAGCACTCTGGAAGGCGGGCGGATTGTTTGAGCTCAGGAGTTGGAAACCAGCCTGAGCAAGAGCGAGACCCCGTCTCTACTAAAAATAGAAAGAAATTAATCAGACAACTAGAAATATATAGAAAAAATTAGCCGGGCATGGTGGCTTATGCCTGTAGTCCCAGCTACTCGGGAGGCTGAGGCAGGAGGATCACTTGAGCCCAGGAGTTTGAGGTTGCTGTGAGCTAGGCTGACGCCATGGCACTCTACCCCGGGCAACACAATGAGACTCTATCTCAAAAAAAAAAAAAAAAATTCTTACTGAAACGCTAAGTCTTCTTCCACCGCTGCCTCAAGGACCAGGCAATTGTAGGAAGTGATGAGGGCAGTAAGAGAATGGAATGTGTAGCTTTATGGGACCCGGAGGGGTGTGGGTGGGTTTTGCAATGAGAGTTGTGGTACTGCTGCTATCAGAAAGGGCCAGCAGGAGGATGGGGAAGCAGAGGCTCTTTGATGGCTTTTCATGTTTACTGGATTGTCTCTTGGCTTGCAATTCAGCACGTCCCGATCCCCAGATTCACACAGAGTTATAGAGGGTGTGGCCCTGCTCCAAGAATTTGTTGCACCTATAAAAATAAGTGGCTTTCAACAGGCTAAATGTGTCCTATTGAATTGGAGGGGAAAATGGCAGATCCTTTCTCTGTAATTTCATTTTGGCTGCCATTGGTTTTATAACCCCTTTGGAGATAAGTTCCTTTTTGCAAAAAGGTTGCTCAGACTGGAAAAGACTCCTCCAGGCTATAAGTCCCTATAATGAACCATAGCAGAACCCACCTGAAAGCAAACTGGCTCTCTTTGTTTTATTCTGATCTGAATCAGAGAGGCAATAATTCCTAGTTCATATTAGAGAGCTTGGTTTGAGAACTAGTGAAAAAGAGACATGTCAGAACATGTGTCAAAGCTGACTGTGTTTCCTGTGTATTTTATTTTTAAGAAGGTATTTGAAAATTCATGGCTAATGACATGTGGTATCTTTATATTATGTGCTGTAGCCTATATCAGAAAGCTACCTACTTGGAAAGGAATGTTATCACTAATTTTGAAACTGAAGGTATTTCAGTTGTGGCCTTTGTTTAATATTTGATTTAAGTTGGGACATAATCAACTAATTGATTCATTTTAATATATTAGGAGTGATACTTCTAATAAAATGATAATCTTAAATGCATATTTATTTTCAGTGTTTGCATTTTCATTTTATCACCATTGACCTAGTAAAGCAAAGAAACATTGTTGAACAGAGATATGTTTTTTTAAACATAAATGGCACAATTATGTCCCCAAATGCAAAGACTTTACATGTGTATGTTTTATTTCTTACCCATTTTAACGTCATAAAATTAATTTTCCCCAGTTTCTGCTTTGCGTATATTGATGATTCTCCCACCTTCAAAATAGTAGGCTGCATGCTTTAGAATAAAATCAGTAACCCAGGAGGTTTAAACATTAGGATCCATCCATGGAAATGTTTACGAAGCTTTAAAAAAGCAGTCCCTTTCTGCATAAAGATCTTAAGGAACATCACCAATCTCTACAGAGGTCAAGGAGAACTAGATCCACTTTCCCCTTGGCCTTCTTGACAGAGAAATCAACCGATGAGCTGCTAGTTATCAATATCCCTGACTTTGAGCACTGGATGATAAGGAAGAAGAAGCCCTAGGGTGTAAAACAACAACACTACCCAAAAAACAAACCTGTATTGGGAATGGGGAGTGTTGAAGGGAAGAGTAGGGAAAGGATATCTTCCTCAGAAGGTAATTTATCTTGAAATCAGTCAAGTTAAAACTCCGAGTGTCCTCAGCAAAAATATTAATAGACTCTTAGAAAACCTCAATGTACACCACCCACATGCTCCCCTCTATTTTTAAAAATAGATCCACAGGCATCCATGACAGCTACAGGATTCTTATGCAGGAGGCAGGAGAGGCTTGGGGACAGCAGTCTGGTTAGGAGATTCAAAACAAGGGGTGGTGGGGCCTGGAGGTGGGAAGGGAAGTAGCCACAGCCCTCCCTGTGTCAGTAATCTATGGCTGCTTCCAGAGCCCCTGGGGGATGCCAGCAGGTCCTAGGACAGTTCCCCACCAGGGTGAATTGAAACAATACACAAAAAGAAAGAAGAACTGAAATTGTAAAAGTAGGCAGCTATGGGAGAGTGGAAAGAGCATTGGTTTGGAGCTGAAGTTCTGGGTTTGAATGTTGGCTTTGTGTTAGCAGCTAGGGGAGTCTGAGTAATTAATTTTGAGGTTTGATTTTCTCATCCGTAAAATGGGAATTAGGATATCGCCATAGGGTTGTTCGAGTGTGTATGAGAAAGTATGTTAAACACTAGCAACGTGGTGCCCTTGAGGGATAAGAAAGAGTGGATAGCAGAGGAGGGCTGGCTTGTGATCCGTGGATTGATCCCGGCTGACATCACATCTCTTTTCCAAGCTCAAGCTCTGGGTCACCCACTGACTGGTGTCTGGGCCTCTGCTTTGCAAACTCAAAACCAAGACTTTACTTATTTACCCGGAGTTGGTCTTGTCACAGCAGTGAAGGTGCACCACACTCAAAGAGGCCAATGGGTGTGTGGCCAGGATGAGTTTATTGATTCAGTGTGAAGGCAAACCTTGTAGTTTAAGAATACTTCCCCACTCCTCTCTATGGCTCTCTTTCCCATTATGGAGATGTATCTTCGAGCTCACATTCATAACGGATTACTTTGGTGGGTGGGGATTTGAAGCAAGGGGATCGGCTGGTCCTGTGAGTTCTTTGAACCAGTATGTGAGAAGCTGAATAATTGCCCCTAATGTAATAGCAGAGGTCACCTTCCTAGGGACAGAAAGACCTTTTTATCAAACCCAAAGTCTTAGACTCCGAGACAGTATTGGGTCAACATTAGCAAAGCAGCTCTTGCAGTTCCTGCTAGACTGTGAGGACAGGGACTGGGTTTGCTTTACGCACTGCTGTATCTCCAGTCCCTGGCATCATGCCTGGCTCAAAGTAGATGCTCAATAAACTGCTTTGGGATGAAAGAAGCAATGGATGGTTCTTGTTTTTAAAGTCTCTGCATGCAACTTTAACTTACATTATTAAGACAGTAGGTGACTTTTGGTATGTCCTTCATGAGATCAGCATACTCATAAGCTCTTAGGCAGTTATTGCGGGAAGAACTCGATATGCACCCTCTGTGTGAGCTGTTGCTTACCCTCCTTAGTCTTCAAGGGCAGCATTCTCTGAACTTACTCTCGGATTCAGGGTGAGCCCTAAATCCTGGCTACACTAATGCTGGCGAGCCATTCTCAAAGGGCCACAGGTTCTGCAGCTCAGCCAAGAAACAGATTCCTAAAAAGTCCAAAGAGTGGTAGGGAGTAGCAAGACTGACTCCTGGGAATGGGAAATGTAAACCAAGAGTGGGTGGTCACCTGCTCTCTCCCACCTAGAGGAAATGTCTGGGAAATTAGTAGCAGTCTACCCTTTGTACAAGTGATGGGGAGAAGATTTTCATGTAATCATACACTCTCTTGTTATGATCAGAGAATGTTCTAAGGACCCTGGCTTTCTACCGTGTACCACCAAAATCCGATAGGCTATACATGAAGAAGCAAATAGTTTGAAAAAAGAAAATATTGGGTTAATCTGTGTTAAAGGAATTTGGGACTTAGGGTATCATCCTTATCTAGCATTATCCATGAGAGTTAGTTATGAGGAAAGAGGGAATGAATGAATTTTAAAACCAAAACAGAAAACTCCTCTTTGAACCATAAGGACCAATTAGAAATTTAAGGCCTAACCAAGATGAAACCACATTTACTTTGGGAGAAAAATGCTGCTAATAATGCTCTGAAATTGGGAATTCACCTACTATACCAAAATATACATATTCCCCAGATAAAATTACTGGTATTTTGTGGTTCTCATTCAAATTGAAGGTCATTCCAGTAAATGCTTTTAGAAGAGTCACAGTGAGTCAGCGTGCCGGGGCAGATCTGTTATCTCCACTCCAGGACACTGATTTCTGTTCATCCTGACATTCGTGAAAGAATATTCGCTCTCACATGAAAGACAGAAAATAGGTTCTTTATTCCCTGAAGCTTTCCAACGTTTCATCGGAAAATGTTTCATTTTATTATTGGAGGCCCTGGCCTCCCTTATGATAATATCAGACAGTGGCAGTTTACTTAATGTGGTTTACCTGGGAGCTCTGCTCTCAACAGACAGCAGCAGGGAGGAGGTGAGAGTCAAGGAGAAGAGTGAGAATAAGAAGCAGCCATTGGAAGAGAAACACAGGCAGGACAGCAGGAAGGCAGGATGCACACGGACGGACTGTCATCCTGTCTCTGTTCATGCAAAGGGGTCTTGTTATAAGGCTTCTCTGAAGTGGGATTTTATTGGCTCACCTGGTTCTTTCTGAATTTGTGTTAATGGCTGGAGACTTTGAATGTTAAAATTAAATATTCTAATGTTTCAACATAATTGTCTTAATATATATGTAGTTGTACTACTGAGTTTTTCATCTGGGGGTATTTGGGGAGTAATGATTCAGTCCTGCATTCCTGTGATCAACAGGAGCAGAAGAGTCTCTATACCTGTCTGGCAGATGGAGCAATATGTTGTCGAAGACATGAATGTTCTGCCTTGTCACTCTCTGAGTCAGTGGTAAAGCCAAAAAGAGGTGACCGGATGCCTGGTGGCCAGACCCCAGGGCCCTTTTGATACCCTCCTGGCCCCCATTTAATTAAAAAACCCAAATTTCTCCCATTTTGTTATAAAAAGTAATCTGTCAGCCCATGGCATGGGCTGAGTCCTCTAAATGGCCAGAAAATATTAATTAGTGATGAGACTTGTTCACACATGAGACAGTCAATTGAACTCACATAATAGATTTTTTCAAAAGTTGCTAAATACCACCAAGACCTAATATAAAGTCAAGTTCAGTTTTTTACTATTTAAATTGTCCATTATGAGCATCCATTATACCATTTTTATATACTTTGAAGAAGCTCCTAAAAAAATTAACAACAAATTCAGCTACTAATTTGCATGGGTTAAAATTAATGCTGGTTTCATTTAGGAAAGATAAGTTTTTAAGTGCTGCATACCTAGGCCTAGTTTCTGGAAAGTAGGAGTGAGTGTAATTATTCGAGCACTAGAACAACTGCTAGCATGTTGGGGTTATCTTTGTCCTCGTGACCTGTTTAAAGGAAGGAAATGAATTGGAGATATGACTTAGCAGTTTTCTTCCCCAACTCTTGGAGCTAATATATTTCTTGTGGATGGAACTCTAACTAGAATGTTAGAATTTTTCTCCAGCTTTGTTTGGGGAAAATGTTCTTAGAATATATGTTGGTTTTTTTGTTTTATGTTCTTAGATCAAATAAACTTGATAAACTGAATCCTAGGTAAGCAAAAATAGACATGCATGTTAGAAAGCTTCTTTTTGTCCAACTCTGGGAATGGCAGCGTATTCAGCCTGGTGGGCCCCATAATTGGTAGATATGCCCGAAAATATACCACTTTTACTTACAATAAGAATCAGCACATAATTGACAAGATTAGCCATCTATGAAAGAATCCCATTTTAAAAGTGTAACTCAAGGAAATACTTGGGGGGAAGGTAATGGAGATGTTTTCTATTTTGATTGTGGTGGTAGTTACTCAACTCTGTTTTTGTCAAAACTGATAGAACTAAAAGAATGAATTTCACTGAATGTAAATTTAAAATAAATTTAAAAATATAGAAGAAATATACCAAAACATGCTATTCTGCACATCATTATAAAAAGAGTAACTGAGAATATTTGGGAAATATCCAGCAATTGTTAAGGTTCCCAGACCCCACCCTCTAATCAATTCATATTTATGGAATGTGTCCAGTAATATGCATATGGTACAGAAAGAGAACTGGGTTATAAGAATTTAATGATATGAATTCCTGCTCTATCCCAAGGGGAGATTTTAAATATGGCAGATACTAGCTTTTTTTGCATATATTCTATTCAGCAAGAATATTGTGGGGCAAAGATGGTGCATTAACTTATCCTTCAAGATAATCTTTGGCCCTGATTGCATGTTCAGTAAGCAATCTTCTGTAATTGCTCTAACTTTCTTTGAAATGTAAAGTAGTCTGTCATCGGTGGCCAACATCATTCTGGTCATTGGAAAATATACTCCTACCCCTTGTAAATCAATAAATGGGTATTGATATTCAGGTCCATAGATCACTCTTTGGCATCATTTCCCCTAAACTTGATTAACTCAGTTCTCTGACAAAATGGAACTTGTTTCCTAATCTCCACCCCACAGGCCCAGTCCTGAGTCGCGATGCCCCCACCAAATGCTGCCTGCCCATGCAACCAGCTTCCTTCTTTCTTTGACACATTTCATTGGATATATCAGCCAAATTGCTGCAAGATTCTGCAGGACAGGAGGTGGAGAGAACCTTCCCAGTGGAGTCTTTATGGGGACTTACAGGTGAAACTTTCCATAAGAGCTGGAAGCAAACCCTTCACTTCTCTGAAATCTATCACAATTGTTTCATGCTCTGCTCATTGGCAGGGTCATGTGCTGCCAGCCACCTTTCTGCATGGTGGATATCTTATATTTCTAATATAATCTGATCTGAAAATCAGAAGCTTGCCTGGTGCCTTATATGTGGTAGGGATCCAATATATACTTGGGAAGATACTTGACAAATAACCCCATTTTCTAGCTTGCTCTTGCTCCCTGATCCCAAGCAAAATTTTGGCATTTCCTGAAGGCAGGACTAGCTCGTGTCTTGTCCTGTCCCAGTTTATCCCAAGCCAACCTCACATAAATTAACTGCCAAGACCCTCTCTAGTGAGGAAGGTGGTTTAGCCAGGGCGTGGCAGTGACTGGGGCAGTGCCCCTCAGAAGGTCTGGCCCTGCTTCATCCTGGCTCAGGCTCCTGGGCCAGTGTGTGCCATATTCTTTTGACATGAAGGGTGAAATGTCCTGTTTCACTGAAATAATATGAATGAATATGGGAGGGCTCTGGAAATGCCCAAGGTGACCGTGGTCAAATGCCACCGAGCCTTGGAGAGAGTGTGTCATCACAGAGTAGAGTGCCCCATGTTCCAGCAAACAGTGTCCTGAGAGGGCAGGACCCCACAATTTCCTATTTATTCAACAGCTTCAGGTTGCCCCACAGCTCTCCATGCAGATGCCCATTAGGTTTGTGGAGATGCCCATCCTTGTGGGCAGATGGACCTGGGATCCCAGCCTATCTTTATATTGTATGTGGCTAGAATTCCTGCTCGATTTCTGCTTTCTGATGAATGATCATTCTTCATCTGGATACTTTTTCTCCCCCCTTACAATTTTTAGCTCCAGTTCTTATTCACTTGCTTCGTATTGATTTTTTCTATTGATTCTGCTCACTAACATCATTCTTATAAAATATATATACTTATAAAACATATATCCTTATCTCCTCATGTCCACGTACAGATAGCTTGCTCTGGAAGGAAATACAGGAATCTGGCGATATGAGCTGTCTCTGGAGAGACTCACTCTGTGGCTGGAGTAGGAGGGCTGGGGAGTTACCAACTCGAGGAGGGGCCTTTCCCACCCTCCTCCATGGAAAGAAGCCTCGCAGTTGTGCAGGGCTCTGGGTGGAAAGGAGAAATTTGTGTACCTTTTCTGCTTATACTTTTATACACTGCACATGGCTTCACTATTCAAACACTTGCACTGAAAAAATAAAAATTCATATTGGCTTTCAAACAGCAAACATTCAGACAAAATTAGACTTGGGATCCCCTTCCTTTTGAGCTCTGAAGAATTCCCTTGATGCATTTCATTGAATGCCTGGATTTTTTCTGCTTAAGGTCTTTTGATGCCCCTGGCAGACTTCACCCTGGTTTATAGTTTGGTGTGCAGCTTTCTGACTCAGGCTTAGATCATCAGGAAATAAGTATAAACAGCAGCAAAAAGTCAGACTGGGAAGAGCCTCCCCAAAGGGAGGCACCCAGCAAACTGCTTTGGGTGCCTCTTCTGTGCCTGTGTGACGTTGGGTGCTGGGAAGGCGATGTCTGCTATGCCACACACTAGGCTCAAGGAACTCACCATCTGGTGGAAGAAACTGACAACCAGATATGGAGTAAAATGTTCCAGGAGCCACAGTAGAAGAAGCTTGAACTGGAAGGTTGATTTACTGAATATGAGAGAACAAGAAGCAGAACGACATTTCTTTGACTAACATAAGAAACTATTTTCTTTCAAAATATTCCTTTCTTTTTTTCATTTTTTATCATTAAAACATCAGGTAGGACAACAAGAAAAGAATGAAGACTACCTGTGGATGTGAGGGAAGAGAGAAAACCTTCCCTCTTCCCCTGTGCCCCGGCCTTCCCTACCAGAGTGTTCTGTAGAACAGAGGAGGAATTTGGGGACTCGCAGAATTAAGCTGACCTTTAATTAACTGCATTAAGAAAGCCCGGTGCGTATAAGTAAAAAAATTGACTGCATTCAGCCTTCAAAGTTCTGGTAAAGTGGACTGTGCTGTGAAGATTCACAGTAACTATAGAATTGCACGCTACAGTGTGACTGATCTCGTTTCTCCACCATCCGTGACTTTCTCCTTGGCTTCTTCCCCAACGTGAAAAGGAATCCAAGGGTGAGACCCTTAGATTTTTGTCATGTCAGATCTTTCCCCAGGGCCGTAATGTAGCTGAGTTGCTTAAATGCTCCTTTCAGGCTAAAATAAAAGTCCAATCTGATTTGTGCCACTATAGAAAAGGGATGAGTTAGAGATGTCTGAGTGCAAACTGTGCCTCAGCCGCTGGACAGAATTAGTCCTTCCTTCCTCTCGGCCTGTGCCCACAGCCTTGAGGTAGCTTCCTCATGGGGTACTGTCATAATCTGCCTCCCACAAGGCTGGGATCTCCTTGAGGCTGGGGACCATTGCCTAAACCTTTCTGCATTTTCACTGCCTTGCACCATGACTAGTACTTAATAACATTTTTAAATGATACATTTTCACATTGCAATAACTTTCTGGTCTTAAAAGGATTATTCTGTTCTTTTGCAATAACTAGTAGATGAAACTACAAAAAAAAAAAAGTCTGTGGAATTCCCTCCTTTTTACTCTTCCCTTGCTACTCCCATTCTAACAAACAGGCAGAATGCTTTCTTTGGTTAGGGTTAGTCCGTCATTAAAGGGATGTAATTTGTTTTCAGATCTGGTTCATTTTGCGTTTTAAGCACGGCTGTATTCTAGAGGCTATTCTAACGTTCTCCTGTGTGTTATTTTTAGAGAACGTCCCTAGAAAGCAAAGAGGAGCACATTCATCTTAGAATTCCCTGACTTTGAACCTCACTCAATCCTTTTCTGCCCCTCAGGAGCTTTCTATGTTGACATGCAACAAACTCCGGGATTTGTTACTGCCTCAACATGTCTCTGATTCTTGGATTTTTCTTTATCAACTTCTGCTTTCTATAAGTTCTCTCCCATCCACCCCAAATGTTAACTTTATGCATAGAAGACAAAGATAAAGGACCAGAAGTCAATCTGCCAACACCTCACCTTGTCCTTTCATTGCTGTGTGGCTGTCACAACATCTTGTTCATTGTTCCTTGGCAATGACTGCTTGCTTCCCTCTTTCCTTCCATTGTCATATTTAGTACGCTAGTCTGAGTGCCTGCAACTTCACTCCTAGATTTCTTGCAACAGCTTCCATCCACGCTCCCAGACCCTTCTTCTCCTTCCTGCCAAATCCCTTGCATTCCAATGCCAAATCCATCTAAAAAAGTCATCACTTTTTCTAAGACAACTTTCTGTTCGGGAACTTACAATAATAGTGTACCGAGATTGCTATACATGGCGTATAGAGATTGCTATTTGCCACTTCAATATCCATTTCCCCTTCGTCCTTAAAAAACAGAACTCTGATTTTGCTTGTGGTGACGATGTGTCCAGCAAAAACACTAGCTTTCCCAGACATCCTTTCAGATAGGGGTCACCTTGTACCACAATTTGGCCAATGAGATATAAATAGAGGACTGCTAGGGATTTCTGAGGAAACTTTTGCATTCCTAATGCGGACACAACCACATTATCTTTTCTTGTCTTTCTCCTTTCCTCTGGAATGTGGGCGTGAGACTGGAGGTAGAGCAGCCATGTTGAAGCCACGAAGCAACAAACTTAACAGCAATGCTTCCCAACAAGTAGGATAGATGGGTGGAGGGAAGGTCAGTATGGAACTCTTGTACCCACTTGGTGCTGGTGATCTTGCTATTTGAGAAAATGAATCGTTTACTTGGTTAAGCAAGTGTTTCCAGAGTTCTGTGGCTTGTAGCTAATCATAGCCCCTACCCGATACACAGAGCAAATCAAATGTAAGCCCTACCTGACTTTCGAAGTTCTTTATCTTCAAGTCCAACTCTATTACCCTTCTCTTTCAAATCCTGTCAACTGTAGTCATGACCAGGCTTTTGCTACTCTCTACATGGGGCAAACGAATCCCTACTTCTTTGCCTTTGTTTAGATTGAGTGGCCATCCAGGAATATTCTTTTCATTGATCCATTCCATTCTTCCAGGTCGAACTTAAGTTCTGCTTCTTCCCAAAAGCTTTTGCTCCTGGGTTGTGTGCCCAATTATCTCTCCCTTCCTTCAAATCCTATGGCATTACCCTTGCTGAGTCCTGGGTTTTCTCTCCCTGTATTGCACTCTGATTATTTCATGATTAGGCTTTGTTTTCCTAGCCAGTGTGTAAGCTCCCTGCAGCCAGGGATTCATAGTCTTCTTTCTCCCATGGCACCTTGCACTGTACTTGTCACCACGAAGATACTCAATAGGTGTCCCTTGCTTGTTTGTGACTCCCTTACTGTGTGTGGCTATATCTGCTTTTTAAAACAGATTTGTCTGCGGTTTTGAGAGTACATGTGAGTTTAGTTTGTATCTCCATCTGATAAATTAATAGCATCACTGGTTGCCAGTTCAGAATCAGAATGAATTAATTTGCCATGCAGAGAAATTTGCAGCAAGAAATCTTATCACTGTTGGCTATTTATTACTGGGAACAGTACGTTGAATATGCACATTATTTAGAGCATTTGTTGGTATTGGAGATCAACTTGTAACTCCTTAAATCTGGGTTTTTGTCATCAAGAGCTTGAGAGATCAGGACTCTCTGGTGCTCTCAGAAGTGCCACACAGGCCAATCAAAAGGCTCAGAGCTCTCAAGCTCCTGCGCTCAGCTGGGGCATGATGACCTCGGTGAGTCGGGCCATCCTGAAAGTCTCCCTGGAGGGCTGTGGTCCTCCGCCGGACGCAAAGGAAAAAAGGAGAGGAATGGGGGGGACCACCATCATTGATTAAACCTCTGAGGGCTTAATTACTCTTCAACTAAATTGAGATAATCACAGGACTTACATCTTGGACAATTTCATGTCTCTCTTAAGGCACTTAAGCTGTGGAAATCAAAAAGGACATCAGCATGGAGGAGTGAGGAGTCCAAATTCAGAAAAGAAGGTTATTGTAACTTCTCAATTTTCTGTGTTAATTTTTTCAGTAAGATGTCACCACATTTATATCCTCATCTTCTTCCTCTGCCTCAAACATACACAAACGCACACATCCCCCACAAGCTAGGTAAAGTCTTCTTTTATCCAAATTGCTCTGTTCTTTGAGTGTGTTACTGTAACAAAACAGGCATTCCCTTCAGACGTCTAGTTCCCTTAGAACCTTACCTGGACTGCCTTCTCTGCGTGGAACTCTGCCCCTCCTTAACTACAGAATCCACTTAGGGCTTGGGATTCAAAGTCGGCCTTATTGAATAACGAACCCTAGCTTAGGAATTGCATTGACTATTTGGTGTTTTAATCTCAGTTTTTAAAAGTTTAAGAAAAAAAGGACAAGGAGCATAAAATAATTGTTTTTCTTGAATTTTTCTTGAATTTTCAGAAGACATAGCATGGGGCAAACACTGACAGAACCCATTTAGAAATGCCTGCGAGGTGCTCTGGGCTCCTTTGAGAAGTCTCTCTGTTGTTTGCTGAGGACTCCAGCTGGGTGTCTTGAGAAAGGCCAGAGTCACCACTTTTGCCGTGACACGCGGGAGGTGATGAGCAGCAGTACTGCCGGCCTCCAGAGCGACCAGCAGCTGCCTTCATAGGCTGGTCACTGATGTATTTATTGCCCACCACAAGCATGGCCCGTGGCGGGTTGGAGAGAAGGAAGTCTTCTGCAAAGATGTATAAGATGAATGCCTTTCCACAGGCAGCTTGCTACCTAGTTGGCGAAACTAGCTAGAAATCACAGGACCACAGATTTTCTGAGCTGGAAGGGACGGAAGAGGTCTAAAAAGGTAAAGACACATTCTAAGTTCCCTTATCCTTTCGGAGGCTTGGTATCCACATTTATGGAACGGGGCTCATAATGCCTACCTTAGCAACGGGTTAAATGAGATCATTATCTTGCAGAGTGCCTACACTGAATAAGTGTGGCTCAGTCTGCTTTCAGTATTATCAATAAACAATTCAGAAAATTGTATTCAATAAATAATGCTGATAATAGGATATTACTTCAAAGTGGAAGAGTTGATAAAGTTCACATTAACGGTGAAAACACACAGTAATACGCTTTTTAAAAAACTGGCTTGTTCAAGATTTGCCCCTATTTGCTATTTATTTAATAGTAGGTAAATGGGAAAGAGGGCTGAAGCATTCATTCTGCAACCCAGCCACTGAGGGTAAGGCATGCCCTCCAAGGTGGCTTCCAGTTAGAGTGGTTGATCTGGGCTGACCTGTCCAATCGGGGTCCCCAGTGTCCATCGGTCTGTAGAAACTGAGCTCAGGGAACACAGTGACTCTAACCATCTTGAACAAGGAGCAGACGTCTGCCCGAGTGTGGCCCTGTCACTGGCCCTGAGTGCCAACAGAGCTTACCACATACAAGGAAGCAAAGCATGATCCCACAATGACAACGCCCTGACCACTCTGAAGTTACAAATCTCCCCACCCCACAGCTCTCTCTTTCACAGCCCCAAGTTTTCTTTTCCTAGAGCACTATCAGAAAATATCTTGGCCATGCCTTTGTTTATTGTCTGTCTTACCCCACTAGACCATAAGTTCCACAAGCCGAGGTACCTAGCTTATGTTCACTATTGCATCCCCCTAAAAGAGTGTCTGGCACATAGTAGGTCAGCACATTAGAATCACTTGGGAAGTTTCAAACATACAATGCCCCCCTCCACCTAAAAATGCAATGCCTAGGCCCCTCCCAAGACCTAAATAATCTCAGGCTCTCTGGGGGTGCTGCTCAGGCATTGATCTTTTATACAAGTTCTCTAGGTGATTCTCTTGGTCACCTAAGGCTGAGAGTCATTCCTCCCTTCCCCCACCTGCCCAAGCTACTGATGATGAGGAGAACATTTTTCTCTATGCCAAGGCTGAGTTGATGAAGCACAGACAATAGCAATGGCCATTTGGCGGTCCAGGTAATCACAAAGGGAAGCATCTGACAGGTCGTGCTATAGTCTCATGGCGGTGGGGGTGATGCTCACAGATGCTCACAGATGCACCAAGTGCACTATTTGTATGCGTGTGAATCTCGAGCTGGAGACCTCTCCCCATCCATTTTTCTCCTCCCGTGTTTCCACTAAGGCCCTGCCCAGCTGCCTGGACAGCTCTTCTAAGCTGCAAGGCTTGACAATGAGGAAGAGGGCAGGAAAAGGTTTTCTCTCTGCATGACTATAATACTTCTGAAAGGTTGGGCTATGGGATTTTTAATTTTCACTTCTCTCTTGGAAATCACCTCCGTGTGATGATTGGACTGCAGGATAAGACTTCTTCTTTACATTGAGAAAACATTTCCCACCATATATATGAGGCAAAGTGGGACTGTTGGTTTTTCAACTCCCTTAATGGCTTTCAAAGCCATTTGTCAGAAGGTTGGTTTTCTTTACAACAATTAAAAAACAATTTCTAACAACAAACAACTAAATGCAAAATCCTCCCTTGTACTTTGATTGATGGTTCACACCTTTTAGAATATCTAGCTCATATTTTTAGAAAGAAGCAGCTGGTATTCTTGACATTTAATTCCAACAAAATGCCTCATTCAATTCTCCCTCTCCCAGATAGGTTACACAGACTATTGGAAAATATCCAGTGACACTGATCCAAATGTCTACATTAAGTGTGGAGAAATGGTCGACTATGCTTTTAATGTCCTGGAAGTTGAGCTAATGACATTGAAATGGCTGATCTAAAGAAAACATGATTGTAGCAGGGGAGGGTGACTATTTGAGCTGCTGTTGATATCTGAGGATGAATAAACAGGTTTTTATTTCTGGGTCAGGGTGAATGTTTTAGCTTAAGAGCTTTGCTGTGTATCAATGTCATTGGTAATAATAATGGTAGCTATTGGTAACTGAGGACTTACTACATGCAGGAATCTTACATGGATTATCTTGTTTAATTAGTACTATTATTATTCCTATTTTATAGATAAGGAATTTGAGACACAGTGCATACATATGACTTGCCTAAGATCACATGGCCTGGAAATAGCAGCTGTTACGCATGGGTTGGCAAACTTTTACTGCAAAGGGTCAGATAGCAAGTATTTTCAGCTTTGTGAGGTGCACAGTTTCTGTTGCAATGTCTCAATCCTGCAGTTGTAATGAAGGCAGCCAGACTCCCCATGTCAACAAATGGGAGTGGCTGTGTTTTAATAAAACTTTATTTACAAAAGCAGGTCGTGGGCTGGGTGGAACTTGGAGGCTATAGTTTGCCAACTTCTGCTCTTAATCATGACACTAAGGTCTCTCTTAAAGCCTGTTACTGGACTTTTTTATCTCAATAAAAGAGTCCCACTTACATACATTGAGCCCACTTACAGAATGGCCTACCGGGTAAATAATTAAGGGTTTTTTTTTTATTGTTGTTTGAAATGAGTTGTATTTCTTAATGCTAGCAACACTCTAAATGTTTTGATGAGAAAAGGCATTTGAATGAGTGGGGCTGTAAAACCACATAAGGAACCTTCAGGGGAAAGCTTCCAAGGGCATCTTAGCCCAGGAGTATGTGAGCTGGGTGGGTGGGGGAGGAGTTAGGTTGATGCAGCGTCTGCTCTGTTCCAGGCCCTATGCAGGGCCCTTCCTGCTCTCCCATTTCTTCAGTGTCTTTACATACCACTCCTTCTATGCAAGTTTCAAGGTGGCATTCAAGAACACATAATACCAAAAAGATAAAGGATTGAAGGAAATAGAGCATTATATTATTTAACTCCCACATCAATCCTGCAGGATGGGTGCCATTATTCCATTTCATAGATGAGGAATAAAAGAACAGAGGGAAGTTACTTGCCTGAGGTCAGAGAACAAGCAGGTGGCTGAGCTGGCATTCCACCCCAAATGTGCCCAGTGTCTTCACTTGCGCACCTTCTGTTGGGCCACACTGCCCCTGTACAGTGGACTGCACACTTCACCTTGCTTAATTCAGTCACTAAGTAAGTTTTGAAAGTCAGTTAAATTTGAGATTCTATTCATTTCTACCTTGTAAAAAGAATAGGAAACCTTGGTGTGCCCTGCTCATTTACATAGTTGCTATAACAATCAAACAAGGTAGAGTATGTGAAAAATCTTTGCAAAGAGAGGAAATATTCTGCAAATGTAAAGTGGTGGCATCTGCCAGGGAACTAGCCCCCAGGAAACCCTGTTCACCAAATCATTTAGATTGCTCAAGTCTGGGGAGAAATTAGCCCCCAAAATCCCCTAAAATCAGCCCAAAGCTCAAAAACTTGGAAAAGGTGACAGAATAGTCATTCAATTTCTAGTCACATGAATGACTCTTAGAAACATAAGTTTTGTCACCATTGCCATGCTCCTCCCCACTTTTCTTCAAGAGTCTTTCCTCTTACTTCTATTCTTCTAGTTTCAGAATGGGCTCTTCTTCCCCAGGATGAGTGTAAATCCAACCCTTTCTCCCAGACCTAAATCCTGCCAACAGTAACAATAATATAGTAGGGAACATTGTACCACTTCATTCTAATTCCAAAGCTCCAACTCATTCATTAGTAGAGAGGGCTTTGATGAGTCTCTGCCTTAACCATATGATCTTTCAAAATCTTTGGCTAAAAGTTAGAAACTAGAAAAGTTGAATAGTTGGATTACAAAAGATCACATAAAATTTAAAAGGAAATGACAAACTGAAAAAAAATTTATAACATATGACAAATAATACTATTCAATATCAAAGAACATCTATAAATCAATCACAAAGCGACTACTTAAAGTGGAAAATTTGGCAAAAGCCATCAAAAAGCAATGAGCAAGAACAATACTAATGACAAATTAAAGAAAAACAAAACTGTTTTGGGCTAGTTTCAAGTAACACCAGATATCTAATTATCATGGAATCACCAGTAATAGAAATGTTTAGAGAAAACATACAGGATCTTATCTGGCATATTTAAGCTGTGTGTGAATGTGCTTGCATGTGTGCAAGCATGTGTAATCTTTCTCTATAAACATACACCTGCCTGAGACAATTTAAATGACTGGAGGGTATGAAACGGGAGACAGAGATTGGACTGAATTTCAGATTAAAGCTTGTGAAAACAGCACATGCAAATATAACCAAGATTTCAACTCTGGGAAACTGAACAAAAGGAGAAAAAAATAGACATATTTAAGGAGAAAGATGCAAGCAGCCCCACAAACTCTTGTTTTGCAACAATGTCTGGAATGTAGCATACAAGGCCCCAGGCTCATCGAAGCCCAAAATCACATTCATGAAATTAAAACATCCTAATGCAAATGCCATTTCATGAGTAGAGACTAAAACCAAAGTGTGAAGGACACTTTCCAAATCAATGTAAAAGTGTGCAGAAATAGCTGGATCTGAACTGAGTAAGAATTGTGTAACAAACTGATGAGGCAGTGAGAAAAAGCCAATTAAGATACTGAGGGGCCTATTCTGAGAGCCTGGATGCTATAGACGAAATCTAGAAGAAGATTCTGGGTAAAGAATATTTTCTTGGAAGGTTTTGCAAAAGATAGAGTTCTTCTAAGTGCTTTCTCATAACCTATTTTCTGTTCCTTGGAGCTTTTTGACTTTGAGTAGTTGGGAATGACTTGGTTCTGGTTGATTTCAAACAGTACATCTCCCTTCCTCCCTCCCCTCCACTCCCACCCTTCTGTCTTGGTTGTGAGTTACAGGCTGATTCTGTTAGATCATTAACTTTCTCTGGCTTTCTTATAAAAATGGGTACATTTGATAATATCATGTAATGGAGCATTTGGGAAATGGCCCCATCAAGTTTTCATCTTCATTTGTTTTGATTGAAGAAAGGGTGAGGCTAATCTGAAACAGAGTTAAGCTGAATGAGTGAATAATGGAGCGAATAAATAATAAAACACCTTTCTACTGAGGAGCTCGCCTCGACAGAAATATTTCATTTGGGTCTATTTAATAAGAACAAATAGGGGTGAATTCACACTAGAGTTTACAGAACTGCCTATAATTTCTAAAACCTTTGGGTTTTCTGAGTGTACAGCTATTCTGTAGAAATTAATGAGAAATTCAGCATGAGGAAAGAATGTTCTGCCTTGGAACTTTTTAGGGAGGACTAAGCTAGACACACTTTTAGAATGTCCTTGGTGCATCTTACTCCAGAAGAAAAGAGCCCTCAGCGATTCATGTCTGTGAACTTCATGTGGACAAAGAGTGTTGGGGGGTATTCCAGGGAGGAATGAGCAGCCTATGTGAACATCCGAACACCTCTAACACTCAGCTCACTGGGTGTTAGAGGGCTGTTGGCAGATAGCCTTACTATAAAGCCCACATAGCTTCATCGTGAGCAAAAGAACAAGAAGAAAGTCCTAAAAACAGTTGAGATAAGCTGGCTATTGATCAAGACATATTAAAAGACAAAATGTATTGGCACCAGAATTACATTAAGGTGAACAATTCTCCATAATTTATTTTTAATGATCTTTAAATAATATAAATTCATTACCATTATAAAATTTGAGACTGAAATATCTAAGGAAGAAAATTAAAATAATCAGTACTACCACCACCAAGAGTAATTGATAATATTTTGGTTTGTTTCTTTAAGTCTTTTACCATGCATGAATGTTTTCCTTTACAACACTGATTATTTACTATATATTTCTATGCAATGCACAAATAACACTGCAGTAGACAACTTTGTTCATAAATCTTTGTTGCATCGTCATCATTTCCTTAGATTCTCTAGAAACAGAATTACGGAGTGAAAGTATGTGAATTTTCAGGTCTTAATACATATTGCTAAATTGTTTTCCAGAAAGGTCAACCTCATTTATACTTAAATTGCTCATTTCTTTAAATATATCTTTTTATCTTATATGACTCCATTCATTTGCTTCTTGTTTAGGTTTTATTAATGTTTCCAGCTGATAAAGGCATGGGGAAAATATGCAAGTTTTGAAGTTCTAGACCCCAACGGTCTGGAATCTCAGCTCATGCATCACTTTCCTGCTAGAACTGTCCTGGTCCTTGTAAGGCTTTGTGTCAGACCCAGTTTCCTCCTCCCCTGCGCTGTTTCACCAATCCATTGGGAAGTACACCATTAGATTTCACCCTGTTATAGGGGTGTGAAAATAACTAAGAATCCAGACTCTCACTCATAAGCAGAAACAGAGCAATCTTGACATGAGGGTTTTATCTCTGATGCGGATGATGACCTAGAAAAGATCCCTCAGGAGCATGTGGATGATAATGAGCCACAAGTAAGATCAGAACTTAATAAACTGAAATGGTCAAGGGAAATCTAGTAAGAACACATATAGCTGCAGTCCCCAATCCCCGGGCCATGACCGACCCCCCGTGGAAGAATTGTCTTCCATGAAACCTGTCCCTGGTGCCAAAAAGGTTGGGGACCAATGACATACAGAGTTCCTGGCCCAACATATTTCAGCACTAGACTATTCTGATCATGAGAACCACCAAATGCTAGAGTTGGCTGAGACTTTTCCTCTGAATATATATTTTTTTTAATCCAGAAGGGGAAGTCTTTTCCTCTGAATAATTCTCACCTGCTCATCTGATTTAGGTAGCATAAGTGAGTTCTTTCAACAGACAGGGGTAATCTCCAAGGGAAACCACATACACTCCTTCCACGCCAAAGATTTGGACATTCTATGTTGCAGAATATCATCTGATTAATGTTCTATAGGATTACAACATATCGTTTCAAAGTTAAAACAGCTTACTGCTGACGTTTGACTGTCAACCCATGGTCCGCCATGGACTCTGGTCATTGTTGCCTTGTTTTCTCTCGGGGGTCAGATTCCTTTTATTTAGAAACACCACAGTAGCATTTCCACTTATTTTTTTGTGTGTAATTTTTAATTCTGAGAAATCATTTCTTAAAATGCCTGACATTTAAGAAAATCTGGCACTGTATTGCCATCACCGAAGCCAAGTATCACATGTGTAGAAAGTAGCACAGTTTAGCATGCTGAGTGTGCCAAATTTTCCTTAAAATTAACATTTGTGCCGTATGTTGGTACCCTAAACTCAATACTTTTTTGGATGATGAAAATGCAAAAGGAAAACATTCCCAGATTGAGTCCTGTTCTCTTTTTTTGTAGACACTGCTTAAAAGAAATTAGCAATCGTCTTCCCTTGGAAGTGAAAATGAGTGCCTGCTCTTCAGTTCTTGGTGAGGGAGGGGTCAAGCAGCCAGGGGTGTCAAAGCCAGAAGATCCGAGCCTATCAGGCAAGTGCACCTGAAGATATCAGCCCTGCAAGATTGTCCTGTGCTCTCAATTCACTATTCAGCTCCTCAGATGTCTTGAGTAATGACTGGGAGGTGGAGTCCGGCTCCTCCTCCCCTATTATGATGTTTGAGAGGCGAGGTAGACAGCAGGAGGCCAGAAATCTCTTCCTGAAGATGAGAGAGCCTTGCACTAGAAACTTAGTGCCCAGGCAACACAGGATGACAAGTGACCTATATACCTCTCCCTCGTAGGTCCAAGATGATGGATCTCCTGGCCTTTGAGGTCACATTCCCTCTGACTTCTTTCCTCAGATTGCCCCTGCCTATCTCCGTAGCATGGAGCTTCCAAAATATGAGGAAGAAGTAACATGCTTTACGCTTGTGAGCCGAGCACCTGCACCCTTCTGCGTTTTACAGTGTGCTTTGGCCAAGTGGTGAAGCAGGGCCGCGCTCCCGGGGCACCTGCGGGCCCTGGCGGAGTTTGCGGCTCTCCTTGAATCGCAGGAGGCACAGCCTTTTGCTTATGAATATTGACCCTAAACTGTACCCAAAGGGAAGGACAAGAGGGCAAAGTCATGTTACCACTAAAAGCACCAGAAATATTTAAACTATGATGGGAATTACGTGCCTGGGGCTTCGTTCTACTATATTTTTAAATAAGAATTGCGTGCTCCTGGCACTCAAGCAGGCTTTTTCATGAGGCATACACAGTATTTAAGGGGAATATTTGAAATCTGACCAGTAGTACAACCTAATAAAGTCTGAAAAACTGCTTTGAAAAATAACTTTTTGCTATGGAAAAGTTCAAACTACAAAAGTAGAGAGAATCCCATAATGAATTCCCATGTCTCCCACCCAGTTTCAATTCATGATCAGTCTCACTTCTTCTATACCCTGCCCACTCTCCCACCTCCCAATTAGACTGACTTTGAAGTAAGTAATATCATATTATTTCATCTATAAATATTTCAGAATGTATCTCTTAAACATAAGGATTTTTTTCTTAAAACTTAGCTGCAATACTATATTGTAGCTAAAAAAATCAATAGTTTCAGC
>NW_012155284.1:9701667-9744418 GCF_000956105.1 Propithecus coquereli | reverse complement strand
AATTAAACCCATCTGTTTCTTTTTACTTTTTAATATAGCTGCTAGAAAATATAAAATTACCTTTGTGGCCTGAATTATATTATGTTTCTATCGGACAGCACTGGTTCAGTTATTGTGCTTTAGATGCAGGATTCCATTAGTTCATTTTACAACCAGGCCATGGGGCTAGAGAGGGCTGGGGGAAGTCATCTCTCACACCAATCTCTTGCAGGTAAGGCTGGACACTAAACCATCCTACAGCACATCTTATTTTTAAAGATTTGTAGGAAAAGTAAATTTTCTGACTTTCCCTGTGGGTTAGTCTAACACAAATAAGCGAGGTCTACAAGTAGTTGAGTCTTACATCCACTTACATAATTTTAAACAAAACACTAGGAATTATTCTTGGACTTTCCCTCTCCATCAACCCTCATGGCCAATCCAAAGCCAGTCCTACTTTCCAAATACCTTTCAGATCTCTACATTTATCCTCTCCTCATCTCCCCAACCTACTCCCTGGTCCAAGAACCACACTCTCACCCGAGTTGCTGCTATTGCCTCATGCGCAACCTCCCACCTCTCTCTTACTGCACTCCCGTCATTCATTCTCCACATGGCAGCCACAGTGAGCTTGTCAACAGGCAGACCTGACCATGCCATTCAGTCGTTTCTTACCAATCTTAGGAGACAATTCAGACTCTGAACATGGCCTGCATGCCCTCTGTAGTCTGACCCCTGTCCCTTTCTCCAGCGGTGTCTTGCCCCTGACCCCAGGTTCTGCATTCAACTCATGCTGGCCTTCTCAGTTCCTCACACACCCTGTGCCCCTCCCTCCAGAACCTCTGTGCAGGCCACTCCACGGCCCAGAACACTATTCTCCTCCCTCCGCCTCCCTCTGCCTGGCTGGTGCATATTTATTCAGTTCCCAGCTCAGTCATCCCTTCCTCGGGACCTCCTGCCCAGGGCAGATATACCCATTTGACACTCGGCACATGTCAGATGGTCATCTTCCATTTACTTGTGTGATACTCATTTAACATCTGACTCTCTCAGTAGACTCCTTGTTCCGTGAGGGCAGGGATCCTGTCAGTTCAGCATCACTATAGTGTCTGACCCACAATAGACCCCCAATTAACAGAAAGGAACAAAGGAAGAACAATGAGAATGTGGCCTGCTTTAGCTGTGTCTCTTCTTCCCTTTATTATTAATACCTCTTGAGTGGGGAGGGGACACAGCCATCACCTTCACAGCCAGCATCCTCCTGCACAGGCCACCCGAGTGCCCTGGTACACGGGTGAGCAAATTCTATGGGCTCTGTTTTCAACGTCTGTCCAGAATCCAACACTTCTCACCACCTCCACTGCCCCTACCCGGGTCAAGCCACAACGGCTTCCTTCCAGGGTTATTGTAGTCGCTTCCTACCTCTTCTCCTTACTTCCACCTTGGGCTCCTGTTAGCCTCCTCGATACAATAGCCAGACTGGTTCCATTACAATGTAAATCAGATCTTGTCACTCTGCTCAGTACTCTCCGGCCATTTTCCATCTATTGCAGAGTAACAGCCGGAGTCTGCACAGCGGCCTGCAAGGCTCCAAGTGATGTCACTCCCGGCCGCCCCTCTGACCTCACACCCTCCCACGCTCTCCCTCGCTCACGCCATCAGGCCCTGTGGCCTCTGGTTGTTCCTGGCACACACCAGACATTCTCCCAGCTCAGGCCCTCTGCACTGGCTGTTCTTGCTGCCCCGCAGACCTACATGGCTCTCTCTTTTGCTGCCTTTAGATTTTCACTCAGTATCATCTTTGCTGTGGGGCCTTCCTAACCCTGCCCCCCAAGCACTCCCCCTTCTCCTTCCCTGCCTCATTTTTCTCCATATCCTCTGTCACACTGTACGGCTTATTCTGGTCATTGTCCATGTCCCTCTTCTAGAATGCAGGCTCCAAGAACATAGGGATGTTTGTCTTTTGTTTCCTGACATGTCCCTGCTGCCTAAAGCAGTGTCTGGCAGGAGGTTGCTGCCCGGTAAGTATCTGCTGAATGAGAGACTGAAGTTCAGCTTATGCACCTGAAAAATAGGCAGACGTGGGTGAGACTGGCCATGCAGCGTGGAACATGCAGAGCTGGCCTGCCTTGGCCTGTGAACACCGGGCTAGTTCAGGACAGCTGGAGGCTCCCTGTGCTCAGGGTGGCCGCCCAGACTGCCAGCTCCATTCTGACGACTGTCTGTGAGGCTCAAGGAAACAGTTGGGATCCAGAGAGCGTCTAACGGGCTCCTCCCAACATCCTCCCCACCACCCCCTCCTCTACTCCACACCACGCAACTCTCTCCCTTTCCAAGGACACAACTTGGGCTATTTCTAAAACTGAGATTCTGATCCAAAACAGTAGCCAACACATAGTGCATCTCCATGTGCACAGGAAAAGACGGGAGACCTCTGAGCAATTTCCTGGCCCTATATTTTTCCATTCCAGTAAATGAGGCCTTCTTTAGCTCAGGAATCCCTCTTTGAACCAAGTCACTGCCTTAACGGTGCATGCTGTTTGCTACTGCCTGGCTTATTTCTTTGTTCTCTTATTTTCCATTTTAAGTGGTCAACAACTGGGTCCCTTCTGTTGTGAAACTTTGACAACCAGCTTTACCAGGAACTGTCTACTAACTAAGGCACATATAATGCTACCGGAAGAGCTTCCTACCTATATAGACATTTTATTCCATAATATATAATACCCAAATTGCACTCTCTGCCTTCAAAGGGTTTTGCAAGCTTTACTCTCTATTAGGTTGAGCAGCACTGGAGTTCGTGCTTTATGTATTGGACACCAGCAAGGTTAAACAAATTGCCTAAGGCTACGACTTGCTTTGCTTCAGACAAAGTATTAATACTTTGTCTTTTTTAATGGATAAGAAAAATATAGTGAATAAAAAAATGTAGCTTTTTAACATCAGTGTTAATCATAAGTTAGTTCTGAGTTATTTCCATGTGCTTGTTGGGGCCATATTTGGGGTTCTTCCTTATCTCTTGGTATCATTTCATGGTCCTGTTCTTCCTCCTCTCCCCACCCTCCCTCTCTGTCTCCTTACCCTTGTCATCTCTGGCTTATTGGGTACTGTGGCTGCCAAGGACACCCACCATACCCTCAACCTGACAGCAACCCTTGCCCCTCTCCCTCAGGGACCCGCTTTCAGATAATAAGCGTATTGTTGGTAAAGAATGGGGACAGCTTAAGGTCAAGCTCTTGGGGGTGGTGGAAATCATAGAATAAATTAGTATATCTTCTGGCCTATCACTTTTATGTAGTGGTGAGTAACTTAAAGCCTTTTAAATGCAAACAAACGAGTATGTTATGGAGCAGAATGCAAAAAACCGGGACAAATTAAAGTCTGAAATTCCATCCGTGGCAGACCACTTAGGATTTCTTCTTCAGATTTTTCTCTCCCAGTAAGGGAGAGAAAAGTGTGAGAAGGACTGACGTAACAGGGCACTAGGGAGGCTCCAGGGAGATGAAATACTGGGATTGATTTTCTAAGGGCTAGTGGAATCAATCTTGTTATTTCATTGTTTCTTTGACCAAAAAAATTTTTTCCCCTAGAGACCGTTTTGGCTGAAAGTAATAGAGGGAATTTTGAGCATCCTTTTCTCGGGTTCATAAACATCCACCAGGTTGCAGCCTTACCAAACTAAGGACAGAGTGGCCCTTTCCTTATTATTTAACAAATAAAAGCAATAAGCAAGGAAACCTATGGCATTTGATACAAAGATTCAAAAGAAAAATCTAGCATATGTTCAGAGATAAAATTTCTGTTACATAGGATTTCATACTGAATGTGTCAAAGCCCTGAAAGGAGAATTGAAATGGGTAAAATGAAATAATGGCTGCTCCACAATAATTTTGATTCGACTTTAACCTGCCCACATCCCGGTGTACGTGCATACCCTGGTGACCCGCAAGAACACTGCAGCGCAGCCACAGTGTCGGGAGGGGAGGTTGGGCACCATGTATGTAGCAAGCTTGTGGAATAATCTCGCCGTAGGAGAGCAAAGATCTCGGGAGACGGCATCGCAAAACCTGGCTTTGAAAACCAGTTCCCCCACTGACTGACTTTCCTAGTCTTCAGTTTCCTCAGCTATGAAACAAAAGTAGTAACTCTTTATTCATCAAATATTTCTCACTGTTCTTCCAGGAATGTGGTTGGATTGCATTTCCCTATCCCCTTTATAGATGGGCATGGCCGTATGACTTACTTTGGATAATAAAATGTGAGCATAAGTGACATGTGTCATTTCTTTGTGGAATCCTTGAGAAGCAGTCCATGATTCCATACAATTTTCTTTCCCTTTGCCATGGCAACCTGAAACATTTCAGATAATAGTTGTTCTGTCAGCTAGGGTCTAAAGTTAAGATGACCTGGGTCAAAGCCACAGTTGATCTATACAATAGATAAGTAATGGAAGTGAGGCATAAATCCTTGGGTTTTTTTTTTTTCTTCCTTTCTTTTTTTTAAGCTGTGGAGATTGGGGGGTTGTTTGTTATTGGAACATAGCTAGTCTATCTAATGTACTCCTTCATGGAATTGGAGGAAGATTAAAATAAGGTACCTAACAGGTAACGTGTATGGTACATGGCAAGTGCTGAACAAATGTTAGTTCTTTCCTCCCTTACCAAATTTCTCTGCTTCATGGTTCTTCCCAGCCCATCCTTCCTAGACCTGAGCTATGCTACTCTTCAGAGAGTTGTTTTCAGTTTGAGAAGAATGAACTTTGTTTTAAGACCTTTTGAATTATTCCCTAACACCCTTTAAAAAAAAAATGGGAGAGTCCCTGAGCGGAGCAGAGTTGGGAATTCCCATCATGGGAAGAGAATCTTCTCTCTGAAATTTACAAAAGGGAAAGGAGCTAAGGGTCTTCTCAAGGGAATCAGCCAGAAAGTAAAACCCACGAACTCTGAAAATTTCCAACCACAGAGAATGCTTCACGCTTCAGCGCCATGCTGCGATCACGGAGCTGGGGTCAGGTACAGGATCTCCCGGGGATTCGGTGCTGGCAGTCCTCGCAAGCCACCTGTCCTCGAGGGAGCTGGAGCCCTTCATCTGCTTGGGACCAGCCTTCCTGAAATTTCAGCCTTAGCTTTTTCCTCACTGGCTCCTTAAGAGGCCCCCTCCCCTACTCCCCATTCCAGGCTGCAGCTTCAAGGGTGTGAGAAGGGAAGCTGACAGGGCCACAGTTGCTGCTTTGGCTAAATCGCTTAGAGTTAATCACTTAACAACTTAATCCATTAGACCATCGACCTAATACCATTTTAGAGTGTTTAAATCTACTTTGGAGATGAAAGTTCCCACCTAAAATTACTCTAGAAAGCCATGTCTTTGAGCTTTATTCAATGGGTAAATCATAATCGATCAATTTAGAAGTCATTCATTAGGGCTGTGCGCCTTCAAATTGTTGAAAATTTTGAGAGGAGGGGAAGGAAAGAGGAATAGAATACAGATGAGATAAAGCCAAATGAGGCCTCCACCTTTGAAGTCAGTTCCCGAAATGAGAGGCAAATAGGACGGCCCTCTTTCAGAACCTCAGCTGGAGAAGAGACAGGCAAGATGACAAGGAGAGCCTTCATTCAAGAGATTCGTATGAAGCATCCGTCGAGGGCAGGTACTGTGCTGGGCACGGAGGGACAATGGTGAGAAGACAGTCGTGACCCTGACCTTCTCAAGGAGGGTGACAGCATTGCCATTTGGGGTTCATTTTTCATCATGCAAGACCGTTGTGTGCATTACAGAACTTTAACATTCCTGCCCACCACCAACCACTGGGTGCCAAATAGTGCCCCCTAGTCATTGTGATAACCAAAAAGCACCCTCCCTATTTCCAAATACCTCCAGGGGGACTGGACTGTCCCCAGTTGAGAACTACTGAATTTGAGTATGACAGTTTCCGTAGGAAACATAGCATGGAGATTTCAGTGGGGCTTAAAGGATTCCAGCATGTGTAGGAGGAGCCGAAGAGAAGCCACAGAGAAGCCCATTCTGAGACTTCCTTCCTCCGCCTGAAATGGCACTTGTTGTCTACATCTTGTCCTGACCCGTGGACTCAGGGTCCCAGGGAGGCAGGACCAGGTCTGAGGTGCTGTGGAGCTCTCAAAAGACACTAAATTTAATTGGTTTGGAGAGTGAATTATTTGAAGAAATAGGGAAAAGCTATATGGGGTGGAGATTGGTTAGAAAGAACCCCCCGACATTCCTTGATAGTAAACTAGTTGGCCTAGTAAACAGATGTAGAGCTGACCCATAGCCCCATGGAAGGGGCTTAGAGGCTAAAGGTACATCATTTCAGAATTCGCGTTATCTGACCACTTCGGGGATCTGGTGCACACTTTTGTCAACTTGAAGCCTTCCTCCTCATTTTTAAGTTGCATGTGATTATTTGGGAAAAGAGGAAGCATGATGAGAGAAAGGGAAGCTAACATTTTTTGAGCACCTAGTATGGCCAGGCAAAGTACTAAGTACGTTCAAAAGAGTTATATCACAGACAGGCTGATCGATGTAGAAGCAGTGTAAACCTGGGAGTCGGGCAGCCCAGAGTTTGAACTCTAGGATTTCCCCTTTTCAACTGGGGCAAGTTGCTTGATCTCTGAGCCTCACTTTCTCCATAAAATGAGGATAAAAATTAATGATAGCCCAATGCGCAGGGTTATTGTAAGATTTCATAAAATAAGAAATTTAAAGCACCTGGTGCCAGAAAAAGACACTCAATAACTAGTAATTGCACCAGTATTTGGTTTTCCCAACACTGATAAGATGATATCTTCATGGTTATACAGAGAAAGGAGAAAGACCTAAGACAAGATTAGTGCTAGGATCTAGAATAATAATAAGGCAGATCAATCATTTTTATTCCAAGTTTCTTATTTATTTATTCCAGGCCCCTTCTCTGGGCATTTTGAGGAAGAATCTCAGCAGTTGCTGTGGCTCTATTCGGTACTGGCCAAAACCATTGGGATGGTGGGGGGTGGGGAGCCTTCTGGGTCAAACATTACAGACAGGGACAAATTGGAGAGTATACAGAGGATTGCAACCTGCTGGAGAGGAGACATACACCCACGCCTGCTGAAGTTACCTGGTAGTTGAGAAGGAAGTATGTTGGAGGCCTGCCTTCTTGATAGTTTATGTTTAAATACTTCAAGCTGACAAAAGAATTGGATTTGTTTCATTTGATCCCAGTGGGAGAAATAGGGCTAGTGGATGGAGGTAACTGGAAAGTATATTAATCTCCAGTTAGTATAACCAATCTTGGAAAGTTCTAGAAGGCTCAAACTGGGTCTTACCGCTTTAGTGTCTGTAGCATCAGCATACAGCCTCCCCCACGTGGGAGTGCTAGGGAGCACTAGCTGCTGTCATTATTACTGCCTGGTCTTAGAAAAAGCAGTTGATTCTGAGAAGCTGATTATTTCTTCATTGGCCCATCTGCCTGAGACCTTAATTAAGAAAAACATCAGCTGGCTCTAAAAACTCAGGGCAGCCCATCTTTTAAAGTCTAGCAATAGGTTTTTTTTTTTCTTCCCTTCAAATTTTCCTTTTGCAACCCCCAAAAAAAGGCACAAAAACAACTGTTTCTATTGCGTAGAAGGTTGTTTATGTAATAAACATCCATGGGATGATATGAAAGTGAAATTTTAAGCTAATATTGAGCCTTCTATGAAAGGTCATTCTAACTTCCTTTGACCATCTCATAACTGTGACCCTCAGCATTTTGGTTTATGGCAAGAAAGCATTGCTTCTCTCCTATTTAGACGGTCTAGTGGGCTTGTTTCCTCTTACGGTTTTTAGTGAAGAACGAAGCCTGTATTTCACATTGGTTCTAGGCCCAGACTCTTCTCGCCTGATCCCTTAAATACATGTTTTGATGCATCTAACATATAAAGTTGATAGATTGGTAAAGTCCGCCAGGCCAGAAAATACAGCAACCTCATCAGCTCTCTAGGTTGAGCTCACTCGATTGCATGCTCCCAAAACGCCGCGTCTGAGTAAAAGCAGCTGTCCTAACTGCCTGCCTGTGACTCAGGCAATGTAGATAAGGAATCACATCTCTATAACTGCCCTTTAGTGCTACTTTACATTTTCATTTATTCATTCATTCATTCCGAAAATGTCTATTGAGCCCAACTGTGTCAAAAACAGTTGCAAATGGCGCTCACCAACAATGATATTTGCTGAGGATTTCCTGCGTTAGTTAACATGCATTAACTCATGTCGCTGTCGCAGCACCCCCGGAGATAGGTACTACTCTTTTGCCCATTTTGTCAGTGAGGAAACTAGACACAAAGAGGTTAAGCAAATTGTCCAAGGTCACACAGATAATAAAGAAAGGAACAAGGAGTTTTGGGGAAGATAGTTGTTAGATGAAAGAAGAAATTAAACATCAATGATGAATACTTCCAGGCACTTTCTAATCAAATATATAAACTTATTATAGGTAGCAATTTAAGAATTGAAATGTTCTTTGCCACCAGAAGACCCAGATTGTTCAAAACAGTTTGTTAGTGAACCCTAGCTCTGGTCTACTTCAGTGGATGGCAGACTTCTCAGCTCAAGGACTTCCTTTGTAAATTTTAAAAACAAACTCATTTTGAAAATCCCTAATGAGTTAGAAAAAATACAAATAATCAAAAGTTAATTTGAGTTTAGTAACATCTTCACATTAATTTATGTTAAATGAATGAATGAATTACTGTACCATAACCTGATTTGAAAAACAGAGGTACATATACTTCTAAAACATTATTTAGTCAATCCAGAAACATTAAGTGCTTGACATCCATGTATAGACTCTTTGTAATAACTCCACATTCCCCCGAAGATCCACAGAGCTGTATGACTTCGGTGGAATCATTTATCCTCTCTGAGTCTCAGTTTCCTCATCTCTAAATTGGAGATAACAAGAGAGGTTATTTCAAAGGATCTGAGAGAATTAATGAAGACTAACAAGAGTTTGGAGGGCTCTTGTCCTGGAAAGTACGAAACTAGTTTAAGACACAGTTCCTGACAAATATAGTCCTAATGCAGTTAAGGAGAGCAGACACATGTGAAAGAATTAGTAAGCAGGGCAAACCACTAAACTAAACTGTGCCTTCTAGAATCTAGTTCTAGAATGTGATCTGATAAGGCATAAGGCAAAAGGTGTTAAAAAGGAGTTTACTATCACCTATATACACAAGGGAAATTCGATTCCTTCAAAAGTTGTCAAGTTTTGTTGTTGTGTTTGTTTTGTTCGGTATTTTGGTGGCGGGAAGGCTGCTATCTACAGCTGAGACACTTGAAGGTAGAGGGACCCACGGAGAATTATCTGGATTTAGACACAACCCCTGCAGTGCTACACTGTGACTGAAGTTGGGAAAGAGGGGTATGCACATATCGCAGGAAGTGAAGACTTTTTTGTTTGGTTTGCTCTGATCTGAAGCAGCAACTCATATTTGTTGAATGACTACCATGGAAAGGAGGTTATGCAATGGTCCTAATGTTAATATTTAATAATATTTTGATCCACATATAATTTAAGGCACATTTATCACATGAATTGAAACTCACTATAACTTAACTGGCTCAACTCCCTGTATAATGTCACAATCTTGTGATTTTACAGCCTGCGTCCATCACGTTTTGAAGATAAAATTGACTCCAGGGGATGGAATCTCGGAAGAAGATTCCCTCAGTGACATTGGCTTGGGAGCAGCAGAATTTACTTCAGCCTCTCCCTTTGGGTTGTTGGGTTTAAAAAACAAGCTTTCCCATCACTGCCAGGACTCCCTGTTCACAGTGGTAATGAGTCCACACCTGTCAGCTTAGATGCCTCTCTTTCCCCTCACCCCCAGCAAAGCTCCTGGTCCCGTGAGCAGGGGAGTTCAGACTGATAATTAAAAGGCTAACACTTTATTGAATATTACTATGAGGCAGGTACTGTGCTAAGCAAATACATGAATTATCACTCTTAATCCCCACCCAAGGAGGGTGATGGTATTTTATACCTGTCATACAGACAAAGAAAAGAGAGGTTAACTACCTGTAGTCCCACTGCCAGCCGGTAAGATGGTTGGGATTTCATCTCAAGCAGCTGCCCTAAGACGTGGGTCATAACCACTCCTATAGACTGTCTTGCCACATTCTCCCCTGGCTTTCTGGGCCGCCATCTCACCCTGGTTGACACTCATATTTTACATGTTGCCAAGAGGATGGGAACCCAATAAACTGAGAGACAACGGAATGAGAAGGAATAAAGCCTTTGATTGTGGCTTTCTATGTGGCATTTGGTGACACGCTGGCAGGAAAAGGACAAGAGGAATATAGATGACCATCCTTACAGAAATTCTCAGAGCATGGAACTTGAAGTCAGAAGCATACTTAGAGATGGTCCAACCTCTTCATTTTACGGGTGAGGAAACAAAGGCTTAGACTTTTGCCCACTATCACCGAGCTGTTACAGCTGACCTGGGTCTCAAAAAACTCCTCTCTCTTTCTCTTTCCCCCCTCTCGTGTGCATGAGCATACATGTGCACGCATGAAGCAAAATCTATTATTACTAGTAAGTCTAGTGTATCCTTCTAGAGCTATTCTATACATATCAAAAATATACTTTTTTTCTTTTTTTACAAAAATGATAGCACTGTCTGCAATGAAAGCACCTTGGCCTTTTTACTTAACTGTACAGGTTGGAGAGTGCTCCCTTATTGGAATATCTAGAGTTGCCTCATTCTTTTTGTTTTTCCCAATTATTTTAAATAGCTTTATTGAGGTATAATTTCCACAATATAAAATTCATGGCTTTTAAAATATGCAGTGTTATAAGTTTTAGAAAATGTATACAGTTGTTCAACTACCATCAAAATTTAATCTTGGAATAATTCCATCACTCCAAAAAGTTTCATTATGCCTGTTAGCAGTCTATCCTCGCCCCCACCCTTAGCCTCAGAAAACCACTAGTCTACTTTCTGTCTCTATAGCTTTGTACTTTAAGAAATTTCATGTAAATGAAATAATTGAATATTTATTGCATGCCTGATTCCTTTAATAATACTGTGTCTGGCTTCTTTCAATAGCATGATTGTGAGATTCATCCACCTTGTTGCATATATCAGTAGTTTCTTTTTAATTATTGAGTAGTATTCCATTGCATAGATGTAGCAGATTTTGTTTACCTACTCACCAATTTATGAACCTGTGGATTGTTTCCAGTTTGGGGCTATTATGAATAACGCTGTGGTGAACATTTGTGTTCAAGTCTTTATGTAGACTTATGATTTCAGTTTTTGAGGATAGGTACCCAGAAGTAAAATTGCTGGGTAGTATGGCAGGTATATACTTAACTATTTAAGAAACTACCAAACTGTTTTCCAAAGTGGCAGTATACTTTTACATTCCTACCAGCAACATATGAGAGCTCCAGTTTCTCCACATCCTTACCAACACTTAGTATTTTCTCTCTTTTTGGTTTTCAACATTTTACTAAGTGTGTGGTGATATCTCATCCTGGTTTTTATTAATAGTTTGCCTTTTCACAGTCTAATGGTATTATGTATCTTTTTATGTGCTTATTTGCTATTTTTGTATCTTTTTGTGTGTGTGTATCTATTTAAAACTTTTGCCCATTTTAAAATTGGGTTGTTTGCCTTATTATTATTGAATTCTAAGAGTTTTTTTAATATATTCTGGAAACAAGTCCTTTATCAGATATATGTTTTACGAATATGTTCTCCTGGTTTGTGGCTTGTCTTTTTATTTTTATAATGGCATCCTTTTATTGAAGAGTAAAAGTTTTTAATCTTGATGAAGTCCAAATTATCAATGTTCTCATTTATTATTTGTGCATTTTGTGTCAGAACTAAGTCATTGCCTAACCCAAAGTTACAAAGATTTTCTCCTGTGTTTATCTTCTGAAATTTTATAGTTCTAACTCTTACATTTAGGTCTATGACCTACTTCAAGTTAATATATGTGTATAGTGGGAGCTAGGGGCCAAAGTTCATTTTTTTCTTTTGTATATAGATATTGAATTGTTTCAGTACCATTTGTTGAAAAGACTATCCTTCCCTCATCACATTACCTGTGCACCTTTGTTAAATCCATTGGACATATACCTGGAGTTCCATTTCTGGATGCTACTCTGTTCCCTCATTTTTTAGGGCTGCATAATATTCCATTGTATGGATGTACAATACTTACTTTAACCAATCTGTTACTGATGGACAATTGTACTATTGCTATTTTTTTTTCTGTTCCAAATAATGCTGTGATGGATATATTGCATTGCAGGTATGTCTTTTTGCATCTCATATTTGTGGAGTAAATTTCAAGAGGAGTCAATGTTACATTTTGATAGACATTCACAAAATGCTCTCTGTAGAAGTTTTGCTAATTCACGATTACCCCAGAAATGTCTGAGAGCACTTTCCAGAGCCCTTGAAACAAATATGCTAACGAATGTTCCATCTTCGCCAATCAAGTAGATAAAAATGGTATCTCATAGTTTTAATTTGCATTTTCTTATTATGAATTAAGATGAGTATCTGTTATTTTTTTACATGTTTAAGAGATGACGATATTTAATTTTATGTGAAATATGTGCATCACGTGATTTGCTCATTTTTCTGTTCATATTAAGCTCTTTGTGATACACATTGCAAATGCTTCCCCCCATTTTTGGTTTGTATTTTGACTTTACTGAGTTTTGACCCTGCAGAAACTTTTTGTTTTACTGTAATAAAATGTATAATAAATGTTAAGGCTTCTGGGTAAAACTAGAAAGACCCTTCCTACTCTGAGATTCAAAAAAAAAAACAAATCTCTCTTTTTTTCTAGTATTTTTATGTTTTCATTTTTTTAAAGACAATTTTTATTGGATTTTAGGTTCACAGTATGTTTTTATTTTTAACATTTTAAGTCTTTGATCTATCTGGAATTTATTTTAGTTTAAGAAATTAAATTGGGACATAAGTTTTTTTTCCCTAGATAGCTACCTAATTGTCCCAACACTATTAATTACCTAATCCAACTTTCCCCTCTGATATGCAATGTGATTTTTATCATATACCAAATTCCCATATGCATTTGGATTTGCTGCTCTGTCAGCCATTCATGCATCAGTAAGCACAATCAAATCTCTAAGCTCTGACTCCAAGCGTAGCATTCTTTCCTCTATTACTTACATTCTCAAAACGACGCACAGTAAGTGAATGAAGTGCTTTATGAATTGTTTGCATTAACACTTAAATCTTGTCTCACCTTCTTCCTGCTGCCGCTAGCTAACAATATTCAAATTCTTTTTAGCATCTCTAAGAAAAATATAATTAGGACAGTTAATCTGGAAGTGTAGGGGACCAAAAATCAGATACTACATTCTTGAGTCAAATAAACAATTTGGAGCTAACCTCCTGGCTCCTAATCTTTTATAAGAGCCAGTGATTTTGGATAGACGGGGTGTGTGCATGTACACTCAAGCATGAGCCACATGTACCATGTGCATAAGAGATAGTGATTTATTAGGTAAACCAACTCCGCTTCCCAAACTATCCATATTGGTTGAAGAACAAATACATTTGGCATTTTCTGTCCCAATCCTTCTGAGATGGGATTTGCTCACCATTAAATGTCCTTCCCAACTGCACGTATGAAAGATGTGATGCTGAAATTCCTCTCCTGGGAGACTCAGAAGAGGGAAAGGAGCCAATTAAGTCTTGCTAAGTAGCGGGATGTGTCTGAGCACATGGAGCTCGTGAAGACGGGCTGAATGGGACTGCCTTCTTCAGAATAGTGCAGAACTGAGCTGCACCTTCTTTCCCTAAATCTGGGCTCTCTGCTCCTTCTCCAATATCCCCATTCAGATCTGGAGCCCAGGCTGCAGCCAGGAGATAAGAACTCTCTGGCCCTGGAAACCCTGACCCACCCTGAGGCAGGCAATTGTGCCGTGACATCACTGCAGTGCCAGGAGGGCTGTGGCCATGTCGGAGGAGACTCCCACTTGCTTGCTGCATCATTGGATACCTCCTGAGTGTCAAGAAAGATGATGCTCTGATGCTCGTAATAGTCCCTCCTTGCCCAGCTCTCTGAAAACCAGGTAGGAGGAGGCGAGATTCTGGATATACCTACTAGCAACCTCTTAAAACTTCTTGCGTGGTCCTCACTGTAAGAATTCAAGTTCTAGCACTTCAGGAACCCCATCTTGATTAAGTATAGTGCTCCTTAGCACTTTAAAAGCTCGATATATACATCTTTTAGGATAATGCTGGAAGACCCTCTTTGTGCTTTTTTTTAAACTGAAAATTTTTTCTGGAAGTGGAGGGGAAGGGAGAGACGCTCCACTAACTATGCTGTGGGGAAGAAAATGCCTGAACTAGAAAAACAGTCAGCAAGAAATGAGCGGTGGGCACTATTGCGGTGGGTGTTCCATGAGACTGTTAAAAACTCAAAGTTCCTCATCTGCCTGCGCGTCCCGTGGAAGCAGGCCAGAGGGCCTCAGTGGTGGGCTGGGGGGTGAAGCTGCAGGCTCTATCCAGGCAGAGGCCTGGTGTGTACAGGCTGCACAAACCAGAGGCTGTTCCGGTCCTCTCCCTCGCTCTCTTCCTGCCCTGCTTCCTTCCCCCACCCCTCCAACAATAGTCCCCTCTTGATTTCTGTTCCAAGAGAGAACGGTGAGTCCCCGGTGCAAAGGAAACTTCTAACTGGGAAGAGTGAGGTGCGTGTATTGGCATCTCCTCCTCGGCTGCGGTGCTGGAGAATGGGGTCCTCCCTCTTTCCCCCGAGGAAGACACATGGCAGATAGCAGGACTTCTTGCCTCCATTCTCAGGCATTCAAGGGAAGAAGCTGGCAGAGTCCCTTTTCTTCCTGGAAGGACTCTGGTGCGTTTTCTTGTACGCATGCACTATTGTTTTTAAATATTTTTTTTAAGCTGTTGAAAAAAGCTCAACTTTTTTGTAAGGTAATGTGCACAAACTATGCATCACTTCTCTCCCCAGGGACATCTTTACCCTGAGCCAGTAGCTTGGGTAACAGGCAGTGCATTGGTCCCTTCCCCAGATTTATTAAATCTGGGGAAAGGTCTGGAAATCTGCCCCAGGTGACTCTGGTGATTGGTGCTCCAAACATACCTGAAAAATAATACCGCAGCTCTTTCCTCTCTGAGAATGTTAGGATCTCACTGTATGGAGTTAACTTGCTAGGGAGACCACAGAAATCACGCCTAATGTTGCTCAGAGCTGAATAGAATTGAGACTTGTCTAGTGATGCCACTATCTTACTAGAATTATGTTGTCTTGGACAAGGTCAAAGTTAACAAATGGCTTTGTAACTCCTTGGAATAAGGGTCTACTTTCCAGGATCAATCTGTGTGCAACAGGTCAAGATCCAAAGGCCATGCTGCTCAAACTTGAATGTGCAACGGAACCACGTGGAGAGCTTGTTAAAATGCTGATTCTGGTTCAGTAGGTCTGAGGGAGGGCCTGAGAATCTGCATTTCTAACAAGCTTTTAGGTGATGCCATGCTGCTGGTCCTTAGACCACATTTAATGGGCACTGCTTTAAACAATACTTAATTATTAGCTACAGATGACACTTCCCCTTAATGAGAAACCTGAAAACAAGCAACATCAATTTAGTGACCTTGAGCAAATCATTTACTTTCTCTACTCTGTTAAGCAAGGTGGTTGCCTTTCCTCATTGCTAAGATGTGGAGAATAAAGCACTTCCTTTTTAGAATGGAAAGGTTAAGTGAAATGATGCATATAAAGTTCTTAGTGCCCCAAACCTGGCACTGACTCCTCCATGAATGTGCCATCCATGGCGGTAGTAGTGTTAAATCATTCTCCCATTTAGCATCGTGGCCATCACAGAATAAGGTCAAAATGGAGCCATAATATATCAGAGGAAAATGGGAGAATGGTCCAGAATTGCCTTTGTGTGCCCCTGGTACTTGACTCTAGGGAGATAGGCTTTATCAACGTGAACAGAGAGAGCTTTTCAATTTCTACTGCTAACAACAGAAATCTTGGACCCCAACATAATCAGCAACATCCCAAATCCCAATTTCTCATTAAGCATTTATATTTATCACTTTAAATTTGCCAAATAAGTGTAAAACTGCCTCAATCCGGTATTTGCTCGTCTTGGCTGTCTCCATTGCCTTTAATTAAATAAAGGAAAGGGTGTTGTGCTCAACAAGGATATCACTTTTCTCTCCCTGAATTCACCCCATGGTGTTTTGTAAACTCAGTCCAAGTGGCGTTCCTTTAACTTGGATTTACAGCCTGTGCCTATAACAAGCCAGAGAGCACTGAGCATTTCCTACAAGACTGAATCCTGGCTCACAGCTCTTTTGGTCAAGGAAAAACAAATGACCATTCTCTCTCTCGCCAAAAACAATTTGCTAACCCATCATCTGCCCAGAAAATAAATGGAAAATATAATGCAACCAACAGTCTTTTCTGTGTATCTATCTTATAAATGCTAATCTCCCATGAACAAGTGGGTGGGGGACTTGCCAAGATGACAGTTTAATATACAGGTACCAGCCCCATGCACACAACAGCAAAACAACCCCATTCCAGTCAATTCAGGTGAGGGATAAATCTGTCAAGCTGGAAGTTTGGCATTGTCTACACTCCAGAAAAGTTTGACTACCTTTTTTTTTCATTAACTGCTTCATTTGGTGTTATATAAAGATAGAATCTTTCACTCTACAGCCCACTCATTCAGTAACTCATCTATTCAAAAAATACTTCTTATGCATCTATTACATGCTATGTGCTATTTCCTGTAGTCTCCGGGTGCACAGCAGTGAACAAAAAGAAATCGCTGTCCTCGTGGTGCTTGCTTTCTAGTGAACTTAACTTACATGTGACGCACAGCACCTAATGAAGACATGTTCCTATTCTTTTATCTAAATATCAATGGCTTTATGTAAACGTATTTGGTGTTTGAATAGTCAAAAAGACCGATCATTACTAGGCTAGCTGTTTCCAAGAGCATACATCAAAATATTCGTTGTCTTTATGTTCCTGTAGGACCGAGACCTGTGCCCGTTGCCACTCTATTTCATTAGCCATATATATACATTAGGGAAAAAAAAGTGATTTAGGTAGAGACAAAATCAGGAACCTCAGAATAGCTTTTTCTATAAGGTACGTATTTTCCTTATAATTAAAGCAGAGTTAATGTGATTTGTGAGTGCTGGTTTTTTAAACATCCTTATCAATCTTTTTGCCTTTCCATGTCACCATCAATTTAAGGACAGGGATCTAACTTCTAAAATAGTCTCAGCATAGCACACATTGTAAAAGGTTTAAAAAAAAAACCTTATAAGATCAAATCTACTAATATTTTTTGAAAGTGAATAGAAAAAGTTTAATATCCGTGTATTTTTATTAAAGAAAGACTACATGCTCACCGTAAGATGCAAATAATACAGACATGTGTAAATCAAAAAGTGCTATTTATATTGAACTACAATATTTATCGATCTATAATCAATCTTTTTATAATTTATATATGGTTATAGAACATTGATCAGTCTCATCAGATTGCTAGGACATTCCTTATTCCATAATACTAATAGCTTCTAGAATAACAATTGATATATTCAAAACTAAGTTCTAGAGAGAACATCCGATACTGAATAGGAATTTCGTTTAAAAGTATGGCTCTGCGTACATGCATTTACAGTTAACGTCAATGTCATCCCAGAGAAGGCGGAGCAGACACTGGCCTTCCATCTTAGAGAACCACGGGATGCCAGCAGCAGCATCTCACACTCATCCAGTGCAGTGGGCAGGGAGGAGGAAGGTGTCAATGAGCCCCCCCAGGTGAATTCTGATACACACTCTCACACAGAGACCATCTTGAAAATTACTTATGTAGTCCAGCCTGTCATTTCATAGACAAGAAAACTGAGGTTCAAGCAAGTAAAGAAATCTTTCAAGTCACGCATATAGGAAGTGCAAAGGTTGGATCAGAACAGAAGTGTTCTGACTCCCCATCTAGTCTTTTTTCTACTGCATGCACCAAGCCACAAGAGAAGGCACCTTTTGCAAAAGTGCGGTACAACTCAGCTTCGATTTGTTTTCCTAAGGTCAAGTGTCCAAACAAGTCTCTGTTGCATGAGAGGCTCTTATTTTAACAAGAAGACCTCGATGGTTACAATAACAAAAGGTTATCGGTGGTCGATTTTTGGTTGGTTTTTGCTTTCAGAAAGTGGAGGGATATTTAACTAAGACCTAAGTAAAACTGTCATTATTGCTTGATAAACTAATGGGCATGTAAATTTTAAAGTTTAGAGCGAGAGAAAAATAGCAGTTGGGGTGATCAGGTACCCTGCCCCCGACCCTGCACACACCCGGCGTGGGGATATAATGTTCTGTTCATCTGTGTGAAGGTGAATGGCTCGCTGCCAGAATGTTTGAGGAGAGAGAACTCCAAGTATGCTCCTCCCTGGGTGGGGGGAGAGTATGTCACTTCGAGTCCTTTTCTCTCTGGCTGAGTCATGGCACAGTCACTATGGTCTCCAAAAAAGGTGTCTACAGCCTTCCATGGCCAGGGAAAAGGTCGCCCATGACACTGAGCTCTCGAGCTTAGGGAAGTAGGTGAAAGGGAGAAATGTCTACAATATAGTTAAGGTCTGTTCACACATTCATTTAAATAGAAAACTTTCATCCCAGACAAACTTTACCCTGCATTGAGCTCTATTGAATACAGCTGGTATAATCAACGAAGCTAAATCTGGCATTTCTGGCATTTCTTCCATTAGCAAAATGAATATCAATACACTAAACTCTACCTTCTTTTATTTTATAAGAATTTGGGGTTCATAATATCATCGCTCAATATGTGCCCAACTCTAAAGCTATGAGAAATAATTTTTGTTCTGATACATACTTGGTATAGTATTAAGCAAGAATAATCACAGGAATTATAGAAGACTCATTCTAGTCTCTACATTAATAAAATACAGTACTCTTAAGTGTTCATATATGACTTAAAAATTACAACTGACATTGATTGACTCCTATTACTTGCCAAGAATTGTGTTAACTGTTTTATATCAATAATCTTATTTAATCCTGACAACAACTCTATTGTATTCATGCAATTTTACATTTGGGGACACTGAGACTTAGGTTAAACACCTGGGCTAAGGCCCCTGATCAGTAAGCGACAAAGCTGGAATTCAAACCCAGTCTGTATGATGACACCACCTGTGCTCTACTGTAACTTGATTCACATCCCAGCACACAGACCTAACATGATTTAAAATTAAATTTGTCGTTTAGTTGTGTGTACAATTTCAGCAGAAATAAATTAACAAAATCTTGTGTGTGTCAAATTCTGGATCATTCCAAACTGGAATTCCCCAAATGATATCACAAAACAGCCTCTGATGACCCCAAAGAAGAATCATCCACTGGAAGTTTCCACAAATGCCAGCTCACTCCTTGGAGTTGGGTAGAGATACACTGAGTAGTAGCGACTTAGACTAAACTAGTCGATGGCTTTTTTCTTCAGGTAGCTGATCTTTTTTTACCCAATACCTAACAAATATTCTTATGGCAATGATTTAACTTGAATGGAAACATTGAATATATATTTTTTTCCTTTAAAGAAAATAGCTTACCCCCAGCTCCTTAATCTCGAGCCACAATGAAAGATGTGTGCTAGCAGAGAGGCTGTTTTCTGGGCCATTGACCTACCCACTTTTTGCCTTCCTTGCCTTTAGTCCGAGGACTCTCCTGTCAATTGTTTCTTATTGCATCTGATGCTTTTATTCAATAACCAAAACCAGAGAGTGTTGCATGATGTTGTTTTAATTGTGCACAAAATTTAATGCATTATCAACAGAAATGAAACTGAAAGGAGTAAGTCAAGATCGCAGCCCTGAGTTTTCTTCTGGGGTCACAATTGCTGATAAATGATGCAATAATGCGCAAGACGGTCAGCCCCGGCTACCTTTTGACCTGAAGATCTGCGAAAATGGAGTAGCTAGGGTTGCTGCTAGGGAAGCTGGAAACCACTTTCCACTGTTATTAGAATAATTTTGCACCCTCAAGCCGGCAAATGCTAATCACGTCTCTTTCACATTGTTCATTCTATGGTGTTCCTAAGGAAAGTCTCTTGTAAAAAGGAGAAGAGAAAGGAGGTCTGACTAATGGAACAAAACCTACACAACAGTCTAGTGCTATCATATTTTCTCATCCTTATTAAGATGATGGCTCAGTTGTGAATAAAGATTAATTACTTGATTGTGGCTAAAGCACAGATTGGCCAAATTAATTTAAAAATAAGAGTCCAGATATTTTTATCATACTCTTCATATTCCAGGTCATTTCAGTCAGTAAATTTCATAAAAATGAATATTTTTAAAAAGTATGCTTGGCCATTGCCTTTCACCCATTCGGCGACTCTCTAAATTAAACTACTCACATTGGTAAACACACACTGTCTTTTGGAGTGATCTTGCTGGCCTATTTTTGACAACATGATCTCAGCTCCTTCATGGCTTGCCATGATGAATTCTTGGTAACATTATCCTTTCTCACAAATTTAATTGAAGCAAGTTAAACTTTTAAAAACTAGGTATGTGTATGAACTTGACTAGCTTACAGTACTCTATTTGGTGCTTGGAAAACCAGGCACTGGGTGAATGTCTTTTAGTTGCATCTACAGCTTAGTTTTTTCCCTCCTACTGACACAAGCGATCAATCTTAATCTTCCCATTCTAGTCTCATGTTGTTTTCCAAAACTAAGCTATATGCCCCCAAATCTCTGCCTTCTTTTGTGTGGCAGATGATATCTTCCACTGACAGCAAATAATAAATTCACACTGAACCCACACGTGGAACCTGAGCACATAAGCCCCCCCACAAGCACTACTATTTCAAAGTCACATTCCTTTCTTTTTTCAGTGATGCAGAATAACAGTCACAAAGTAACAGTTCTCTTTTGGGGGGATGCTACATGGAAAAAAAAGAACAAGAGAAGGGCACCTCAATCCAGACAACATGTAACAAAACCTCCAGAGCAAACCACAATTCTTAACAGACACCCTGATAAGGTTCCCAAGACACAGAGCTGAGGAAGAGTGAACTCTCCAGTGGGACACATCACACACTCCAGTGGCTCCTGGCTAACCTGGCCACGTTATCTGTGCCAAAATTCAGATTTAACACAGTGTCCTCCTGAGCCCCAGTGCAATTCTATTTCCAGTTCTGGCAGCCTCAGCTCTGCAAAGCATCAATATTCTCTTTTAAAAAAAAGTATAAGCTGAAATTCTGGGCCATCCATCAGTCAATCATCCCCTTTGATTAAGACTACACCCAGCAAGGTATTTTCTGATGAAGATGCCCACAGCAGTATATCCATCCCAGGGACATCGAAATGGAAGCAGAAATGAGTGCATGGGTAACTTACCAGCTCCTGAGGTCTGAATGGCTGCAGCAGCCTCAATCCTTTACCTGATCCCTGCTCTCTGTGTCTCTCTCCCTCTTTCTCTCCCTCTTTCTCTTGTGTACAGATTACAGGGAACTTAAAGAACTCGCAGGGACAGTGTTTCAAATGACTTAAGAAAGAGAACAGGAACAATACTTCGTTCTCTTTTTCTCAGATGAGTACCTTCGGGAAGAAGGAAGGAAGGGAGGGGAGAGGGAGGAAGTCAACAACCCTTTGCTTTCCTGAAAAAAAATAAGGAAACAGAAGATAGACATCTCATTTTCTCTTAAACAAAATGTTGGAAGGGGCAAAAAAAAAAAAAAATCTTTGAAAAAAGGAATTCCTCAAATATGCTCTCTGCCCTGGGAGCTTTAAAGAGATGAAAACGCCTTAGTGGCCTGTCCTGTCCAAACAAATGGTGTTCCAGAAAGGCAGGCTCTCCTGAGCTTGCAGACTCTGGTATCTGGTTTGCAGAACTGACACAGCCAAAAGGGAACAAATCATGTCATGTCGACTCTGAGCAAGGGAAAGTTCAGCCTGCTGTGCTAACTGAGGCAAACCTGCAGCCTGTGAGACAGGGCACCGCGGCTGGTCAGCCCGGACTTTTGGCTTTTCTAGGCCCTTAGAAACACCAGCCTTGCCGTAATCCCTCGGCTGATTCTAGATCCTTAGAGTTTTCCAAGATCGAATAGCAGATTTATGCACCGGTCACTGCACTTTATGCAATGGACCAAATCCAGCTTCCACCTTTGCTGGTGGACAAAAAGGGGAAAGAAGTAACTTTCCATACTGCTGCCAGACACAGCATCTCAGAACCGTTGTTTACGTTGTCCTGTCCTTTACATTCCTAAGGCTTCTTGGATTTAGTCGCCTCTGGAAAACTGGAAGGAGATTTCTAATTTGTTTTCAAAATACTGTGAAGCAGCCTAGGTCTTAGATAAATCAGCCACAGTTTCGGAAAGGGATGGGGAGGCTGGCTGCAGGCGCTTAGAAATAAGCTTGGTTTAAAATTCTCTGAGTTCTGTTGTGTGTCCTCTGCCCTTCATTCATCTGGTTAAAATCATTTTCACTGTGAACAGGAACCAGCAGTTATGTGGACCTTTGTGGCACAAAAAAAAAAAAAAAGAAAGAAAAAAAACAGCCTTAGGCTACTTCCGTATTTCACCCAACTGCAGAGAGAAATACACCTGATTGCGGGAGCCATGAAAGTGAGTTCAGTGATCCTGGTTCAGTGTCCATGTAAGACTTTTATTGGGTACTGTGGTCTGTAAGATTAATTTTTCATTCCAACAGTTTTCTTTCCCATTATCCATCCATCTATCATCCATCTAGTTATCTATCTGGCTGTCTGAACGTGTGTGCAAGCATCGGAGAGAACACAGGACACTGATCTTCCGCAGGTCATAAGGGCCGGGGCAGAGGCCCCTTCTCTGCACCCGCCCCGGCACCAGCACTGGCACAGCCCGGCCACTGGGGCTGGCACGGGTCACCCAGCCCCACAGGGGTGAACACTGACGTCCAGAGGCAGCGTCTCCACCGTTTGCCCAAAGTCACACACTGAACATTGCTCCGTGTCCCGGCTCCAGCCCTAGTGCTCTTTGTCCTCTGCTGGCTTCCTCTGTGTCCTGCCTTTGTGGACACGGGAAGGGAAACGCAAATAAAGCCCAAGACACCAGGGAAGAGCACAGGACGACGGAGAGGGCAGGCGCAGGGACGGAGTCTGTCCGAGGGGCAGCGGCGCTGGGGCAGAGTTCCGAGTGACTGCGTGACTGCGGGCTGACAGGCGCGCAGCGGGGGTCACGGCAAGGAGGAGGCATCCACAGAGCAGGCTGGGGTGAGCGAGGGCGACAGGGCGCGGGTGGGGAGGGGTCCCGGCGTTCGTCAGCAGAGATGAGGGCACACGGAGGCACAGAGCAGCCCAGGCTGCTGAATCCTCGCAGGCGCGACGCCCTCTCTGATCACCCGAAGAACCCCTCCCGGCAACGCGCAGCCCTTTCCAGATTTTTCTTCCTCTTTGCAGCCTCAGGACACGGCCAGGGCTGAGCCCCAGGAGTCCACTCAGAATCCAAAGGATTTCCCTTTCAAGTCCGCAGAATGCGGGGACTGTCACGTTGAGGCCCTGTTGTTTTCTCCAGGCCAGCTGACCCGCCCAGAGGCCGCCTGGACGGGACAAGTCCCACTTCAGTCTGCGCGGCTTTGATGTCCTGGGGCACATCCAGCCGGGACCTGCCCACTCGGCCCGGAGCTGACGGGGATTCTCAGCCCTGCCTCGCGCCAAGGCGCTCCGTTCCCATACCTCGTTGTCACCCTGCCTGCGAGAGTCACAGAAAGGGCTCTTCCCTCTTCCCTGAGCCGCCAATCATATGAAAGTCCCCCTCTAACACTTGTGAAATCGCCCACAGGGTGGCAGAAGCCGAAACTGCTAAGTCCCCCCACCAGGCTTGGCGGGAGAGATTGCTAACCAGGCCCGGGAGCTCCAGCTCCCTCCTGGCTCACCTGGGTCTGACTGGAGTGAGGGGAAGGTCTGTGCTGAGCCCACCGAGCAGTCGTGTGGGCAGGAGTGGAATGTGGCTTTGCCTCGGACCTAGCAGGAAAGCCCCACGTTGCATGGCATATTAAAGAGATTAACAACCCAAAATAAGTGACTGACACAAAGATTTCAATCCATGGAGGTTTATTAACCGAAGTTTGAGGATGCACCAGGAAAAGCACAAAGCACTGAAGCATCTGTGACCTGTACTCTCCAGAGAGGGAGTTGGAAACTCAGTATGGAAGGGGAGAGGGCACACAGAGAGAAAAAGGAAGAATGGGGTATGCAGTGAGGCAAATGGTTACATTCTTGTGAGACATTAGTTAGTGCCCAGGAAATCAACATTTTACATGAGATAAGGTGAATGTTTGAAGAGAAAAATGGAGTTAAGAAGAATCAATTATGTAGATGTCCCTGGGTAGGTGGAAAAATGATTGATCTTGTCTCATCTCTGTTCTGCACCTGGCAAGATAAAGTTGTAACCAACATTATTAGAGTGGAATTAAACAGTCTTTGGTTTTAGGAGCTAGACTTAGCCTGCAGGCCTAACGTCACAATTTGTATGTCCTTGTTTATGGGAGGCCAGCAAAGAATGTCCTCATGAATGATCTGTGGGGGCAGTCCTTGTAGAAGCCTGAGGCGGTTTACCTTTCCCTGGCATCTGGCTGATGCACAATGTCAGTAACGTTATTAAGTAGTAACAGCTATTCCTTTGGAAGGGGGTGTTGCATGACTCAGCCTCCAGGCTTGACCTTCCCTTTTGCATAAGGAGTTGAGGGAGTGGTCCTAAAATTTTTATTTTCCCTTATATTTCCCCCCTATTCTTAAAAATCTTTCAGAGAAAGCATTGTAGAAAACATGAGTTTTTGGTTGTATGCTTCATCTAATCCCACATCGCTAAGAAGGCTCATTCTTAGGAGATCGTGTCCCACAGAGAGGAGGGGAATTAAATCAGAAAAGGACCAATGCCAAAGTATAGGCAAATAATAAAAACCCAAAAACAATGAACAAGGCCAGAATCTAAAAACAGGTGTACTGTAGTTTCTTCTGAAATATAATTTTTTTTCTCTTTGGTTTCTCATTTTTACCAAGGTTATATCATAGTAGGACCAATTTATTTGTGAAATAAATTTGAGTTTTATTATACTTGGCTTGATTATTTGCATAAAGTACAGCAAGAATTATTATTCACCATATAGGCTCCTTTTAAATTGTCTTTGCTGGAACTTTTTCAAAAGGAATCTCAAATTAGACTTTTGTGGCTAGTAAGTCAAGCCATCACACTGTCTGTAATACTTGTATGAATTGGGAAAATTATTTTTTTCTCAAGATCCAAAAATAACCTGGGGCTCCTGGGCCTGTCAGAAAGTGACATTCTTTACTTATCTACAGGTCAGGAAACCTCGTAAAGGACAAAGTTCCAAGCTAGTCTTTCCAAAGGGCTTTTTATCAGCTCTGTAAGTCAGCCTTAAGTCTTCTGAGCAATCGGGACCTACATGAAAATATGCCATTCCAGTCAAAACCTTGGTAAAATAACCAGTGTCTCCAATTGTGTCCTGTTATAAAAGAAATCAGATTCTTATTGTACTTATACAAATAATGGTATTGTCATAATTAAGAATACTCACAAATAGTTTTTAAATTCTGGAGAAATCAAGTGCAGAGAAAAATAAATGCTTCAAATTTTGCTCACAAAAATATATTTTACCAATTTTTTGTAAGGTATAAAGAGCTGAAAAGAAGAAATAACACAGTTTTCTTGACTCTGGACTGGAAAACAAAAACAATCAGTAGTGTTTCAGCCTGGTGTCCCTATGCCTCACCGTGGCCTAAAGATTTAAATCTAAAGTCATAAACTCATAGACTAGTTAAGCAAGTATCAAAAGTATTACAAAGCAAGTTTTATGACATTTAACCATCTAGCTGAGATAGTATTAACCTGTCTGATCAGTATATTCAGGGCAAAAAAATGTCTAAATTAAATTTTGAAGAAGTTTTTATTTTATTAACAATTTAAAAACTATATCAAAGATTACTAAAGTCATATGAACTCGAAAAGCACTTGGGCTAGTTATCATTTTCAAATTAATTTGGTACCACATGTAGACAACATATAAGCATATGTTTGGATATATATATACACGTATGTAGACTCAACTTATTAATATAACATACACATGTACACACAAAGACTTTATAGTTTTGATTTTAGAACTTTAGCCATAAGACAAGTAAAACTTATTAGTTGAAAAGGACAGTTGGATTTAAAATGTGCTTTTGTGAATGGAAAAGGTTAAAGTTTATCTGGAGAAGCACTTACGTTTTAGAGAAAAAGGGTAGCAAATTTACATCTCAAGGCACAGAGAGAGAGAGAATCTAAGTTTTTTTTCCTCTCTTCCAGGAGTTTGGGTGTGTTAGTTAGAAGAAGATTAAAAATGGATGACAAAGTAACACAAAATCTTAGGACTTCATCATAGGATTTTACAGGAGACATACAGATGAGCTCAGAGGAAATTCAGAAATCCTTCTGAATTAAGCAGCTAGATATCAGAATGTCTCACCCTGGCTTTCATAGGGTACTTCCTTACAAAGACATTTTTTAAGTGTTAAACTTCACCCTTTCTTATTTAATGTGCAAAGAAACAAGAAGCTCCTTGTAGCATAGACAGCCTTCTCTAACATTGTCATTCTTGCCTAGCCATTACCCACACCAAGGTCAAATTTTCTCATGATGCAAAGTAATTTCTGGTACCCCTAAAAGCCAAAGAGGTATTGTAAGCAAAAAGCACTACAAAAAGTTACAACAGACAGTTACAAAAGCAAGCAGAGTTTTAAACTTGAGAGGAATCTGACTCTTTAGACATCATGAGGAAAACAGAAGACCCCAGAAAGGGGATGAGTGGGGCCTTTTTTGAGTTTCTTAAGGGGTCTGAGTCATCAGAAGTTCCCTCTAGGTCCTTTCATGTGGTACTGAAGGCAGCAAAGAGGAAGGGGGTGTAGGGAGGAGTAAAAGTAAATGGGAGCAGAGTTTAGCAGCAACAAACAGCTGATATTTTTGGCTTTTGAACATTTTTTTAAACTAAAGGTACCTTTTAAATTAACCTGAACCAAGGTTGTGACTGAACCAAGGATGCATGAGATGTCTTCAAAGAGATGGAAAGCAATTTTCAGAGACCCAGAAACACCACAAAAACAGCTCTAAAAAAGCAAAGTTCCCTACAAACGGCATACAGCCCACATTGCTGTCTGGCCATATTCTCTACAGCCTCAGTTTCTCAGCTGACCATCTACATACAAAGGCCCTAAAGCCTCATGGGCCTCCCACAGATGGAAGAAGACAGGAAATTAAAGGCTGTCTAAGAAAGGAAAAAGGATCAATAATAAATGAGTACCTCAAAAAGTTGAAAGTTATATAAATATAAAACCAAAACAGACCCATTCCCTGCCTGGGAGTCAAACCCAGGTTACTGGGGTGATAGCACAGAATCCTAACCACTAGGCCACAAGGAAGGCAGGCCCTTGTTATTGGGGCAGTTATTCCCACAGGGGTAGCATATAAAAGGTTTTACCTTCTAGGTTAGGGTTTTTCTCTTTGTCAAGAGAATTTTTAAGGCTAGCCATGATGTTATTATGTGTCTTTTGTTAGGTAGACAGCTAGGGACCTCTGGCCCTTCCTGGGGACAAGGTGGGTGACTGCCATACCTGGGCGAGGAGGGAGCACCCTATGAATCTACCAATCAGAACTTAGCGCACCAGCTGCAAAAGAATGCAGAGGACTCTCTAGCCCACAGGCCAAGCAGCATAGGTACAATAGAGTTTGGAAAGTGACCTAGAACAGCCGGCTTTCAGAGAGGCTCGTGGGAGATCCGCACATGTAGTAAGACTTAGGTCATATAACTCCCAACTGTCCATCAAAGTGGTTCCATGATGACTTCTGGTCCCTATCTAGACCCAGACCATAACCAAGATCTCTTCTGCTACAACAAGAGGTCCGGTTGTCATCTGTGGCTTATGTATCTTGCTCTGTAAACCTATGTCTTGCTCTTGCTCCATAATCCTATTTTGCTCCCCCTCCACAAATTTCACCTCGTGCTTGCCTCACTTTGCTGTGTCTGGTCATTCTTCAGCCAAGAGCACACCAAGAACTGAGAACACAGAACAAGATTGCCAAACCTGACATTTTTTCCAATTTGCTCTGCCCATAAATACAAATGCAGTAATTGCTTAGAACAAAACATCTGTGAAATTCATTTTTTTTTTAAATTTAGGAGTCTTTCTAATTTAAAGAATCCATCTTTCAGCCATTAGTTTTCAATGCTGTACTTACTCCAAAGGGAGCCAATCTAATAGCCTCTTCAGAGATGAAGAAATCCCAAAGATCCCCTCATTCTCCCAGAAATAGGCTAAGCTAACAAAAGAAGACTCTTGTTGCCAAAGACAATTAAAGATAATGTTGACCCACAAATTCGTGCATGTGTAGGGCACCATTCACAGATTGGTTCATCTGTGACACTGGGTAGGCCCTCCTGGGACTGAACTTTCCCAGCACTAATCAGACAACAAGTGTCGAGAGGACAAAAGCCCCTATTAATGGGATTTCTTATGCCAAACTCTCCTAAGAGCTTGACATGTTCAGAACAAAAAAATCTCAGATTCCCAGCCATTTTCATGCTGGCCACCTGATGTAACCCAAAAATTACATCCTGCAGATAGATGGTGGAGACCAAGAGGGAGTGTTCCCACATGGTCACAAGACAAGCTCTCAAGGACATAAAGAGAAGGAACTTTAACCCTCTTTACAACAGACCATAGACAACCCAAGCAAAGAAAAGACTGTGGGAGGTGAGGGATCAAACAATATGAGTTCACATCACAAACTACTGAAAGTATAAAAAGTGTACCAGAGTCATTAAAACCCACGACTAGTCACACAAATCCTTTGTGTCCCATTGGTCAAACCCTTGCAGAGGCGACAGATGATCTTTACCATCTGCTCAATCAAATTGTGCAGAGAGGCCAGGAGCCTGGCTGGTAAGAAATTCTTACCATTTCTGCCAGCAGATCAGTTTCCTGGGTTCTCTTCACTGGAGCTTCCTTCCGGAAGAACTGAGTGACGACGCTGGTGACCCTGCTCACTGCAGCAAGCTGTAGGGACCAAGGTTCTCGGTCCCCTAAAGGTTCACTAAAAAATCACTGACAAGAGGCAGATTGATTAATAGGAAAAACAGCAAACAAATTTTATTTAGCGTGTATACACGGTGACCTTCAGAATGGAGACTCTAACCCGCCCCCTTAAGGTACAAAAGTTTTAAAGAATGGGGGCTTGGATTGTGACAAGACACGGTTTTGGTGGCAAGACAAGTTATGGGAGGGAGAAAGCAAGCTTAGCTAAATAGAGCCTGTGAGGTAGCAGCCCTCAGAGAGAAATAGACGATAAATGTTTCTTTTCAGACCTTTAAAGGTGTCAGACTCTCAGTTAATTTTTCCTGGGTCAGATAAGGAAAGACCTGGGTGCATTAATGGAGATTCTCTACAGATATAAATTTTCCCCACAAAACACAACGTTGCAGTGTTACTTCTGTCTGCTGGACTTATGGCAGCCACCTCAAAATATGTCACAGAAATATTAATGTATTGGGGGGTAAAATATTTTTATTTCTTTTAAGAGGCTAGTGTCTCTAAAGGTAGAACTTGACTTTCTGCTGCTGTGGGGGTTTTAGTCAATTTTAAAGGCCTTGTTTCCCATAATTTAGAGCTTCTAAAGCTAGACAGACTGAAACCAAAAACAGAGAAACAATCACTCAATTTATATGATCCCTAAGCATAAGGAGAAGTTATAGCCAGCTGAAAATAAACCTTAACCTTCAGCTATTAAATTCCAAAACAAAACCTTACACCAGTTCCTTATCTGGAGAAGGGACGCAAGCTGAAGACTGTTCTCTGTCATCGCAGAAGCAGGAAACTTGCCTTTCTTCTCAGAAGCGAGCAAAACTCCTGACAACCCAGACTAAGTGACGGAGACAAAGCTCTCCACCCATGGAGGTTTATTAACCAAAGTTTGGGGATGCACCAGGAAAAGCACAAAGCACTGAAGCATCTGTGACCTGTACTCTCCAGAGAGGGAGTTGGGAACTCAGTATGGAAGGGGAGAGGGCACACAGAGAGAAAAAGGAAGAATGGGGTATGCAGTGAGGCAAATGGTTACATTCTTTTGACACATTAGTTAGTGCCCAGGAAATCAACATTTTACATGAGATAAGGTGAATGTTTGAAGAGAAAAATGGAGTTAAGGGAGAATCAATTATGTAGATGGAAGAATGAGTGATCTTGTCTCATCTATGTTCTGCACCTGGGAAGATAAAGTTGTAATCAACATTATTACAGTGGAATTGAACAGCCTTTGGTTTTAGGACCTAGACTTAGCCTGCAAACCTAAAGTCACAATTTGCATGTCTTTGTTTATGGGAGGCCAGTGAAGAATTTCCTCGTGAATGATCTGTGGGGGCAGTCCTTGTAGAAGCCTAAGGCCGTTTGCCTTTCCCTGGCATCTGGCTGATGGGTAAAGTTAGTAACAGCTATTCCTTTGGAAGGGGGTGTTGCATGACTCAGCCTCCAGGCTTGACTCCTCCGTTTGCATAAGGAGTTAGGGGTGAGGGGAGTGGTCCTGAGATTTTCGTTTTCCTTTACAAGATTATTTGAGCAAAGAGAGGGGGCTGCATGCCCCTGAAACCGGATAGAAGTACAAGGAGAAAAACCATAGTGAGGTCAAAGCAGCGACGCCGACAATCAGAACCAGCACCACAGGAATAGAGCTCTACTCAGAATGGCTTCACACCTCGGCAGCATCCTCACTGGTACATCTCCAGCTTCCGGCGATACAGAACTCTAGAGCTATCTGTTGACCCCAGATCATGCAGCGGGGTATAGAGGGAGGATTGAAATATACGTTCAGAAAAGTGCACCAACAAATAAGTGCACAGGTCAGTGAACTTCACAAAATGCACACATCTGAGTAGTCAGCATCCAGATTAAGAAAAAGGACAGAAGACCTTGGTGCTCCTCCTGTCGTGACCTCCCCTCAGGTATCCTGACTTCTGATATCCGACACAGGCGAGTGTTACCTGGTTTGAATTTACATAAAAGTGCATTGGTTTGTACTTTTTTGTTTGGGTTTCTTTGCCTCAATATTGCATTTGTGAGATTCATCCCTAGTGTTGAGTGTACTTGGGGCTGTATAGGATTTTATTGCTGTATGGGATTTTATTCTGTGAATATACCACAATTTACACGCCTGCTGAAGATGGACATTTGGGTTGTTTCTGGTTTGGGGCCATTACAAACAGGCTGCCAGGACTATTCCTGTCCCTGCCAGATGTAGGACTCGTCTCTCTCCAGGAAGATTGTCCAGTTCAGTGACTCACGATCTTTTTTGTGTGATATTCTTTGGTACCCACGTCCTCTCATATGGGACGCATGGCATAGATTTTGTTTCTAATTCAAATGAATTTGATTTGAGGACAAGGCAATGCTCTGGGAGACACTGGCAGAGTTTCGGAGGAGTTTCGGAGTGGGTTGGGAGCCACCGTTCTCACTTCCTGCAGCAACCTGGAGATGCCAGATCTTGCCGCTCTGAGTCACGCTCCAGTGCCTCTCCGTCGCCTCTGCAGATTCCGCGGAAAGCGGGAAAGCGTGTCTCTCCTCTTCCCTCCAGGCTTCTCACGGACATGCTAGGTTTCATTATATTGAAGCACAGGAGGGATGGCCAAGTTCCTGGCCCGAAACTGCTTTGAAACTTCCTTTGTTTCTCTGATTTATTGCCTTCATCTTGCCAAGACCCAATAGCCTCCAAGCCCCAACTCTCAAAAACGTGAGAACATGCAATTCTTTCTTCCTTTTTAGTTTTATCTTTAGCACAAAAAGATGAAATGGAGGATTCATTTAAACAAGTTATTTACAAAAGTCTATTTTATGCATCCAGTTTCCTCATTTGACAAGTGGGGATAATAACATACACTCGTTTTGTACAGTATTAGGAGTAAATAAGAATAATAGGTAACACCTTTTATGTCCTGACCACGTACCACACACTGTTCTAAACATTTCACGTGTCATAACTTACATAATCGTCACAACAGCCCTATGAAGTAGGTGCTATTATCATCTGCCTTCCCCCCTTTCATAGATGAGGAAACTGAGTCATGGAGACATTCCTCGGTATCTCACAACTAATAAGATTTCAAACCAGGGAATTCTGGCTCACAGCCCTAATTTTTAACCACAAAGCTAACTTGCCTTGCCCTCTACTCTAACACTGCTTGTCACGTAGTAAAAACCCAGTGAACAATCCCTGAAATTAGAGAACAACGTGTTTCATAATATAAAAGGCACAAAGCTCATTAAGCAACCATGCAGTGAGCATGTCTTATGCACCAGGAAGCCCCGTGCTAGATGTGGTTAATGTGCTTCTGGATTCCATTGCCTGGTGGAGGAGAGATCAAACAACTCATACTTGGATATCTGAACAGTTCCCTGGCAGTCAGTGCTCTGAAGATGAAGTCTGGGGGTTAGGAAGGCATATAGCAGGGCACCAAATCTGGACAAGAAGGTCAGGGAGGATCTTCCTGAATATACGGCTGAGCCAGGCAGTGACCATGAGCAGGCAGCCGGGCCTGCCCAGGCCAGCCCGGTGGTCTGAGTTCAGCTTCTGAACCTGGTCCTGAGAAGGATGGGAAGTCATTAAAGATTTCACATAGGGGAGGGAATGATCAGATTTGCAATTCAGAAAGACTATTTTGGTCACTGTGCAAAGAATGGTTGGTATAGGGGCAAGAGTGGAACCGATGAGCAGTTGTCAAGTCTAGGCCAAAGGCAATCATGCCAGTAAGGACAATCGGGAGACACAGGTGGACATGTTAGTGCCTGGGAGGTCCTAGAATGACACAGTTTGAGAGCTGTTTACATGTGTAGTATGGCAAGAGTCTGTTGGAGAATGAATATAGGAAATACCTTGCCTAAAAATAGCTGGCTTATGAAAGATCTATACTTTCCAATAGCAATATCTCCTACCATGCTCCGCCTCCACCCCTGTTTCCAGAGCCTCCAAAACCGAGTTCCTACCTTCCTTTACTCCACCCCAATCTCCTGTCTGCTTGCCTTGCTGCCATTGTCCCAAGGTGTATCCCCATGCCTAAACTTCCCAACACTCCCCCAAAGGACACTTCCCTTTCCTGTAGCACACACTTGGAGGAAGCTGGTGGCATCCTCCAAGCTGGCCCAGGAGTGGCAAGTTTGAGGGATGGAGGAGAACTCAGTGTTTGAATACTAGGGTTGGGGAAAATGTATTCTAGGCTTTCCAAGTAGAACTTGGGCTGAAATTTTCTAAGAAAACTATTACTTGATAGATTGGTAGTGTTATAATGGAGTTCCAGCACATTATGGTTGTAAGGACTGGTCTGAACATACGGGAAAAAACAGACTCAGTTTCTCCTATTATACTGTCACAACACAGAACACTTTGGACTTTTTTTCCCCCACACCAAGCAATCAACCATTTCTGCAACAGACGCCAGCTGGGTGTCCTCTAATTCAATTCAATTCTGACACCATCTACCTGGAGATAGATGGTGTCAGAATTGACACCATCTACCTCCGATCCCACAGACGGAGGGCTCAGTCCCACAAGGCTGCCCCCAACTTCAGGTGCCAATTGAAAGCCTCAGCCTATTTCACGCATGCTTTGGCTATAAGTTGGGGTTCTCATGACCCCCTTGTCGGGTTCAATTAGTTTTCTAGAGTGGCTCACAGAACGCAGGGAAACACTTATGTTTACTGGTTTATTACAAAGGCTATTACGAAAAATACCAATGAACACCAGATGAAGAGATGGATAGGGCAAAGTATGGGGAAAGGGCTGCAGAGCTTTCATGCCCTTTCTGGGCATACTATGCAGAAGCTCTGGGACTCAGGCCTTTGGGTTTTATGAAAGCTTTATGATATAAACATGATTCATTAAATCATCGGCCATTGGTGATCAACTTAACCCCTCTCCCCTCCCTGGATGTTGGGGGTGGGGCTGAAAATCAGCCTTGGCCTTTCCTGTGACCAGCCCCCATCCCAAAGCTACCTAGGGCTGCCAGTCACCAGTCAATTCATTAGCATACCAAAGTACACTTATCACTTTGGAGATTCCAAGGATTTTAGGAGCTGTATGCCAGGAAACCAGGATGAACACCAAATATATATTTCACAATATCGTAACTGGCTTTTTTTTTTTTTTATTTCATAACTGGCTTTTGAACTTAACCACCAAGGAACATGCAGTTTCTACAGGAAAATGCATTGACATTAGATATACAAATACTGGGCTCCAAACATCTGCTATGAACAAACAAGCATTTTTGCTTTGGGGAGTGGCTGTAGTTATATTAAAAAGCAATTGTGGGTTTATATTACATCAGAGGTGAGTGGTCATTCTCCTCCAGTATTCACTTTTATGATTGAGTAAAGTCCATCTTTTCATAGTCTTCCTCAGAGAGGTTGTAAAGGCCTTTTCTTCTTGCTTCCAGCATCCTAAGTGCTTATGTGTCTGTGTCTATGGCCCTCAAGGGGCAAGAAATAGCTTTCTTTATCTTATACATTAAATTAAATATGATTAGAGCTCCCCCTCCTTGCTAAAGTTGGTTAACATTCTATATCATTATTTTTCATGGGTCCCACACCCTTCGTTAGGTTTTACCAGATCTAGGATCAGATCGCGCTAGGAAGATAGCACTGATCCTCGATCCACCCTGGGTGGTACATGGTCCTCTCAGGGGTGGCTGGTCCTGCCAGTGGCTCTACACCCTCAGTGTCGAGTTCTGTCGCAGGAGCATCCACCAAAATCTTCCAAGACTGATTGCTTCATGCCCAGATCTCCACAGTTAGTCCTGTCATCTCTACAGCCCTACACAGGTGAGATCCAAGGTGGCTGCTACTCCAAGAAAACCAGCAACCTGTCTCATTTCCCAGTCTTCTGGGATCTGACTCACACCAGGGGTCAGCCTTCTCCCTTCTTCAACCCCATTGCCACTTCTTCCAGCCTCATTAGATCTAGACCAGTATTTAAATCTAAACTGAGATACTTAAATGAGCGAAGCAGGTAACACAAATGTGTTAAATAAGTAATACAAAAGGGTTTGTTGGGAGGCAGGCAAATCAAAGAGTCCATGTTCCATCTAAAGTGGTTTGTGACCATGGGCACACACAGGCCTAATGTGACCAAATCTTCTTCTTTTTTTTTTTTCAAGACAGAATCTCTGTTGCCCAGGCTAGAGTGCAGTGGCATCATCATAGCTCACTGCAATCTCAAGTTGTCCTCCTGCCTCTCTGCAACCTCAAGCTATCAGCCTTCCCGGTAGCTAGGACTACAGGCATGCACCACCATGCCCAGCTAATTTTCCTATTTTTTGTAGAGACTAGTTTGTAGATACTTTTGCTCAGGCTGGTCTCAAACACCTCCCACCTTGGCCTCCCAAAATGCTAGTATTACAGGCATGAGCCACCCTGCCCAGCCCAGATCTTCTTATTTTAAAAAAATAACACATAAATATGAATTTTTATGTGGAATCTCTTAGTTTTAAAATTTTATAATTGAAAACAGACTGGTTTGAAAAGATATTGAGGAATTATTATTAGTTTTGTTGGCTGTGATAAAGACTGGTAGTTTGCTTTAAAAATATACAGCGAAGTAGTAACAGATGAAATGATATTATATCTGTGATTTGTTTTAAAATTCTTCAAGAAAAAAATAAATTACATATGTGGAAGGAACCTAATGTGATGGTTTTAAAATATGTTTCCAAATTTTTTGATATTCCTCTCTTTGAGAGATGTTGTCTAATTCCCCATCCTTTCCCTGTGGGCTGGACATGGTGGTTTGCTCCTAAGAAACAGAATAAGGAAAAAGTGACAATAAGGGCCTTTGGAGACATTGAGGCTCCCTCCTCTTTCACTGTTTCTTGGATTGCTTGCTCTGGGAGAAATTAGCTTCCAGTTAATTCCAGGACAGAAATGAGCTGTCCTCATGACACTCAAGTTAGCATAGGTTCCTTGAGTGTTCTCGTGACACTCAAGTAACCTATGGAGAGGGCTACGTGGAGAGAAACTGAGTCCTCCTGCTAAGACCCCTTTGAGTGCACCATCTTGGTAAAGGATCACCAGCCCAATCAAGCCCTCAGATAACTGCAGTCCCTGCCATGTTCTCATTGCAACCTCATCAGAGATCCTGAGCCGAACCACGCAGCTAAGCTGTTCCTGAATTCCTGATCCACATGAACTGTGACATAATATATATTTATTTTTTTTTAAACCACTAAGTTTTGGTATAATTTGTTATGCAGCAGAAGATAACTAATATACTTAGCACCTAGGAGGCTGCTAGCTGACAATTTTTGGCTTTAACTTTTCAAACCAAAAAGCCCAGGTGGGAATATTCACAGGTGGGTGGCTCTCAGAATTTGACTCTGAAACTAACCAAGGCTGTCAACTACTACACCCACCTTTGCCCCACCACCAACCCAAGGGGTCAGTTGTAAAGTATTCACCACACTATTATATATGGGATAACAGGGAGGCAAATGTAATAGCAGCCCACGGTAGACAACAGACTACAGAAGTTCAGCTCACCAATCCCACTATCAACTTGTTTCTTTGTTTCTTTCCCGTGTTTGTCAGTGAGTGGAGGTGATATTGTCTAAGCAAGTTTTCTTTTTCAGTGTCTTTTCTTGATAAATTTTAAATTGCAGTGGATTGGAGGATCAGCAGTTCATTTGCTTTACATAGTGTCAAAATCTATACTGTTGCAAGTGCTTAATGAATACCAATTAATGCTCTGAAAGCTTATTTAAAAGAAAAAAATTAACAGAACCCTTTCACTGAAAAATAATCTTACTTGGGAACTAATACAAATAATAGAATTTCAGTTTCATGGAAATCAGACTTTTCTGGTTTGCTGCTGTGTTGGCAGTGTGGACGTGACCTGGTGCGTGAACGTTGCTCGATTCGCGTTTGTTGAGGGAATGGACCAGAGAGAAGAGGCTCCATTTGGAGGAGGAGGATGGAGATCCGTCTGTCCACTGGGCATTCTCCTGGCCCCGCCCCTTCCCCATCTCACTTTCAAAATGTCATCATCACTGAGGCGTGTTTGAAGCAGGCTAAGACTTCCTGAGAAACGCAGTTTTAAATCTCAAGAGTGGGAAGAACACCTTCAGACTAGACATGAGCAGATCTGGCTCCCACGCCCTGGTCCTTCCACTTACTGACCACAAGGCCCAGGCAGCAGGCCTTCACCACTCTCCTTCCGTCCTGATTTCTTCTTCTGCAAAAGGAGATGGACGCTTCCAGCCTTAACATCCATGAGAGCTTTCACAGGTCTGTCCCAGGCTTCCCCTTTTTTTAACACTCTCCCCGAAGGAGACAAGTCAGCACTTGCGAGACACTTTGAAGAAAAAGCACTTTGAAAAGCTGGAGGCCTCGGAGCGATGTGACCAGAGGCGCACAGCTTGGCAGATGACCTGACGCGACTGATGTTCAAAGCGGCTGTCAATGAATGGAAGGCCGTCTGCACAAAGGAGCCAGCCAAAAATAATGAGAGAGGTGAAAAGAAAAAAAAAGAAAAGAAAAGAAAGGAACACAGCAGGGCAAGGCTCTGGGGTCACTTCTGTTTCCTCTGGTCTAAACACCCCCCTCTTCCTCCACCCAGTCCTCAAACAACCCCCTCCTGCCTCCTCCAAAAGAAAAGTTAAAAGCTTTCTTTTGGGAACAGAGTCGTTTGCTTAGCGGGCTGCTGTTTACCTTTGGTAGGACAGCCATTGGTAGTGACTTCAAACACAGGAAAAGGCCTCTGTTACAGGAAGAGCTGCAGACGGGCCTGGAAGACTCGCCATGAGCCGCTGGGGTTGCGCTTTTCCCCGCTGGTACTCAGTCCTGGGATCTCACACGGGGCCTCTGCCCCAGCCTCAGGCAGCCAGCCTTCAGCTATTTCTTGGACTGTTTCCTCTTCTCAGGTACATTGCCCCTAAAACATAAAGACAGTGTGGAATGGAGGCATGGGGAGGTAGGGGAGAGAGGACGGAAAGAGAAAAAAAGACTTATATTACAAGCAAAATGCAATAACCTTATTTCCAGTCTAGTATGGAAAATATTGTTACAGCTAACAGCAAACTTTGGGTTTACATTTGGAGGTTTCGTTATTTTTTTTTTTTCAATAATTAAAATCATCCTCCATGAATTAAGGAGGCCACATCTGTGAAAACAGGGCTACAACTCTGCCTGGGGAAACTGATTTCACTGCAGCTACCTGCAGCCCTTTGTGCTCTGTTGGTGCAAAGGGAGAGAAAGAGCCTATCTCCTTACATTTCAAAGCACTTGCTCAGAAACTTCCCCACCCTACAAGGGTTAGACTGAATTGTGGGAGAAAGAAGGGAAAACATATTGAGGAAACAGATGCTGTTAAATAATCAAAATCTTCTGGGCCTTCCCCATTTCCCCCAAATTTCTTTCCTCTAATTCCATTTCAAAAAATCCCCTGGCTCCAAGGCACTAGACTTTCTGGTCAGGTCATTCTCGAGTTTACCATGAGGATCTCACTTCTCTCTTTCCCTGGTTTTAGGGTTATTTATGTCAAAATCTTTCTGTCTTCCAGAAAGAGAGCTCACAGCATCCTGTCTCTTCCAGAAGTTCTTCCTTAACCAGCATGGAAATGAAGGGCTGCTGGCCTCTTCTCCGACTTCCCACCTCCGTGGGATCTCCAGTGACACCTCCAGTGTCAACGAGCTCCTCACACACAGAATTTGTCTCTCTGGTGAAAAGCAGCAATTTCTCCTTCACTGAAAATTTCCCAAATGCTCAAAAAAAAACAAAAAAAAAAAATCGTGAAACTTTTGATGCAGTATTTTGCTTGGTGTGAAATGAGTCTATAATAAGATCCTTTGATTTCTTTCAAAATATTTCTTCTTAACTTTGGTTTTTAGTAGTTAGACTCTGATATTCTGGGGTGTTTATATGTGTGAGTTTGTGTGTAAGTGTGTATGTGTGTGTTTTTAAACCTATTCTACTTGAGGTTTGCTCTCTTTCCTAAATCTATAATTATGTCTTTCTCCAAATTTAGAAAATTTTCCCCTATTCTTTTTTTTCAAATATTTTTTTCTGCCCCATTTTTCTCTCTTTTCTTTCTCTGACTCCAATTACACATATATATTAGAACTTTTGATGTTGTCTACAATTCCCAGAGGATCTGCTCATTTTTTTTCATTCTCTCCTCTGATGTTCATATTGGATAATTTCTAGTTAATTATTTTAAAGTTCACTCATTTTTCTCTGTTGTCTTTATTTTACTGTTAAGTCCAACCAGTGAATTTTTTGTCTTAGATATTGTAACTTTCAGTTTTAGAATTTTCATTTGCCTCTTTTTTAAAAACAGTTTTTATTTGTTTGCTGAGATTTCCTTCTTTTCATTTATTAGGAACATATTTTCCTTTATGTCCTTGAGCATATTTATAATAACCATTTTAAAATCTAGTCTGCTAACCCTATCATCTGTGTCATCTCAAGATGGTTCTCAATTGACTGTCTTTTCTCTTGAGAATGGGTTATATTTTTCTTTCTTCAAATGTTCAGTAATATTGGAGTGTATCCTGGCTACTGTCAATGATACATTGTAAAGACTCTACTCTGTTATGCTATTCTGAAGACTATTGTGCTTTTGTCTCGAGGCAAGCAGTTGTCTTGGCTGAATTCAAACTGTAAACTCTTTATGACCTGAAGTAGGCTGCAGCTCAAATACAAATTCAGCTTTTTTAGCCTTAGCTGGGAGGCTCGAGATCTGCCCCACACGTGTGAGAGGCTTCAGTCAGGGATTTATAGGCAGCATCTGGGCTCTCTCTCTCTCTCTCTCTCCCTGTGATTCTCTCCTAAATGGAATTTCTCTCTCACTTTCAAGAAGCTGTGGTTCCCTTGAACTCTAGCATCTGACTATTCAAGCCAGGAAGACTGTGGGTTTCTATCTAAGTTTCAGTCACCTCCATGTGGCATCAACTATAGGCTGCCCTTAGGATAAAAGACATAATATTTAATCCACACTATTCCCTTCTTCAAGTGTAGACTCTCCTCTGATATCTGCCTGCTTTTATTTGCCCTTCAAAGCCATCAGATAGTTTTTATATTTTTCTAAAGTTATAAATTATTATCTGCAGCACAGTTGGTTTGATAGGAGTTTATTGCTACAACAGGAAGTGTAACTCCTATTATTTCGCTTCTTGAACAAATAACTATTCAAATGTTTTCTAGGATGTTGTCTATCATGCTCTTTAGCAAATGGTTTTTGTCTCAGTTTTCTATTCCCAGCAGTGGGAATGCTGGGTCATTTGGTAGTTCTATTTTTAGTTTTTTGAGGAATCTCCATACTGTTTTCCATAGTGGTTGCGCTAATTTACATTCCTTCCAACAGTATATGAGGGTTCGCCTTATGTTTACAAATAATTTTTAAAACATAACATCCAACACACTGTCAAAAATCTCCAGTCATACATGGAAACAAAACACAACTGAGCAAGAACCAGCAGAAGCAACAGACAACACAAATAGACCTATACACACTGGAAATAATATCTGCTGGAATTATTGGTCATAAAGTGTAAAACAATCCTGCTATGTTTGAAGGAGAGAAAGAGAGAGAGAGAGAGAGAGAGAGAGAGAGAATAAGCCAAAGGCCATGTTTCAAGGTATAATAGCCAAGAATATTAAAAACCAATGGAAGACATCAATCCACATATTTAAAAAGACTAATATCCTACACAATATAAATTTAAAGAAAAGTAATCCTAGACACATTGTAGTGAAGCCATAGGAAACCAAAGAAACTGAACTATATATATATCATGTATTAAAAGCAGCCACAGGGATAAGGATAATTTACCTTCAAAGAAGTAAAGTTAAATTGACAACTGACCTTCAAAAATCAATTATGAAATTCAGAAGACAGTAAAATAATATTGTCATCATTCTGAAAGAAAACAATTGCCCACTTAAATTTATATTCCTAGCAATAATATATTATATTAATTAATATATAATAAATGTCATATATTAATTAATATAAAATAAATATTATATATGCTATATATAATAAAGATAAATAAAGACTTTTTTTAAATGAGAGAGTTTGGAAAATTTTAAAAGCTATATTTAAGGGACAAGTAAAATGATCCAGATAGAAAGTCTGAGATGCAGGAAGAAACGAAGACCAAAAAAACAATGAAAGTATATTGTGGAATTTAAACATTATATGGAATTTTAACTTGTGACAATAGCAAATTAGTTGGATTGTAGGTAAATGGGGTTAAAGTGTTCTAATGTTTTTAAATTGTATAGGCCAATGATAAAGATCAGTATTTATATTGTATTTGGGTAAGTTAATGCCAAGTTTAAAAATAAAATAATATGTAGCAAATAATAATAATTTTTAGTCCGGCCACTAAAAGAATAGATAATTAATGTAAATCTTCCAAAATAGTAAAGGGGAAAGATAATGATAAAAAAACTTAGTCAACCCAAAAAAGTCTGGAAACAGAGAAAAAGAATCATAGAAGAGGTAAAACATATAAAGTTCATGAAATAAGATGATAGATTAAAACCAAAATATATCAGTAATTACATTAAATGTAAATGGGCTAACCTTACTATTCCTAATAAATATTTCCCAATATATGCATATTAAAGAGCTGTGGGGAATATTAGGGAATGCTCTGGGCTGAGGACAGGAGGCCTGAATTCTATTCCTGGTTTAGGCATCAGCTACCCATGGAATTCTGAGCAGTTCTCTGGACTTCACACAGGAAATGAGGACATTAGGTTGGATAAGAATGAGCTTCATTCTGTCCTTTTAGACTTAGAGACTTCTCTCATGACCTCTTAGTTCGCATGTCTTAAGACAGCCTCTTGTTTCTAAGAGTTTGTCACATTCCTGGAAGAAGGGGATGCCCTCTGCTGAGATAAAACTGAATTCTCTCAAGCCTCAGCTTGTGTACTGGGCAATATCTCTAAAGTGGCATAAGGAAATGGTATACATTAGCCGTGACGAAAATGGGGCTAAAGGTAGCATAAATACTCCTTTTTAAATGACTGTTGATATGGATGCCAGAATCCTCAATATTGATTTACTTGGTTAGCAAGCGAAAAATCCAACTCACTGGTCTCTAAAGAAGAGTGTGCAGAACTTTCAAAGTTATTTATATTCATCTCCCCCATAAGATTTAGTTTGATCAACATTTAATATACCTAATGGCACTGGTACCCTCACTGGGTCCATATGTAAGCCTGTCATGGGTCCCAAACAGAACTTGAGTTATCCTGCGGGAAAAGTGGAAATTCCACAGCATGAAGTGGTTGACCATAATACCGTCACTCCTTCACTGGCTTTCAGTGTATTGTGACATAATATAGCTTGTATGTTGCCAACTAACACTTTTTTAAAAGATTCTTGCCCCCCCCAACATTATATATTGAATTGAATTACAAATTGAGTAGATTTACAAATTAAATAGAATAATAGTGCAATTAATAATGATGCAAATTCAAAGAATAAGAAAATGGCAGAGCTGACATTTTTCCTAGTCCTGCAGTCATATTACAAAGTAAAAAAAAAAAAAAAAATGATAATCAAATCAGATCTGTAAAGAAGCCTGTAAAGAAGCCAAGACTACTGAACCCTATCAAGAAGGCTATTTGAAGTACAGATTTATACTATTATCATT
>NW_012155284.1:9694347-9700892 GCF_000956105.1 Propithecus coquereli | reverse complement strand
AGTCTTACTTCCTTCTGTGCACATGTGTGCTCATCAGTTAATTCCAATTTAATAGCAAGTACATGTGGTGCTTATTTTTCCATTCTTTAGATACTTTACTTAGGATAATGGCCTTCAGTTCCACCCAAATTGTTGCGAAAGGCATTAATTCATCCTTCATTATGGCTGAGTAGTACTCCACGGTATACATGAATACCATGGTATATAAAGTAGTACTCCATGGTATACATATATACATATATATATATACATATATACATATACCACATTTTGTGAATCCACTCATGAATTGATGGACACTTGCGTTGATTTCACATCTTTGCAATTGTGAATTGTGCTGTTATAAACATTCGAATGCAAGAGTCTTTCAAGGCTATAGTAACCAAAATAGCATGGTATTGGCACAAAAATAGACACATAGACCAATGGAACAGAACAAGAACCAAGATATAAAACCATCCACATACAGCCAACTGATCTTTAACAAGCAGACAACAATATACACTGGGAAAAAGAAGCCCTATTCAATAAATGGTGCTGGCAAAATTGGATAGCCATATGCAGAAGAATGAAACAGAATCCATATCTCTCACCACTCACGAAAGTTAATTCAAGATGGATAAAAGACTTAAATGTAAGGCATGAAACCGTAGGAATTCTAGAAGAAAATGTAGGAAAAACTCTTCTAGATATCAGCCCAGGCAAAGAATTTATGACTAAGACCCCCAATGACAATTATGGCAACAACAAAAATAAATAAATGGGAGCTGATTAAATTGAATAGCTTCTGCACAGCTAAGGAAACAATCAACAGAGCAAACAGACAACCTACATAATGGGAGAAAATATTCACAAGTTACACATCTGATAAAGTTCTGGTAACCAGAATCTACAAAGAACTCAAGCAAAAGTGGGCAAAAGACATGAATAGAAGCTTTTCAAAAGAAGATAGACAAATGGCCAATAAGCATATGAAAGAATGCTAAATGTCACTAATTATCAAAGAAATGTAAATTAAAACCACAATATCACCTTACCGCTGTTAGAACAGCTTTTATTAAAAAGTCCAAAACAGGCCGGGCACAGTGGCTCATGCCTGTAATCCTAGCACTCTGGGAGGCTGAGGCGGGAGGATTGCTTGAGGTCAGGAGTTCGAGACCAGCCTGAACATGAGCGAAACCCCATCTCTACTAAAAATAGAAAGAAATTAGCTGGACAGCTAAAAATATAGAAAAAATTAGCCAGGGATGGTGGTGCATGCCTGTAGTCCCAGCTACTCGGGAGGCTGAGGCAGGAGGATCGCTTGAACCCAGGAGTTTGTGGTTGCTGTGAGCTGGGCTGATGCCATGGCACTCTAGCCTGGGCAACAGAGTGAGACTCTGTCTCAAAAAAAAAAAAAAAAAAGTCCAAAACAACAGATCCTGGAGTAGATGCAGAGAGAAAGTGCTTATACACTGTTTGTAGGACTGCCAATTAGTACAACCTCTATGGAAAACACTATGGAGATTCCTCAAAGAACTAAAAGTACACCTACCATTTGATCCAGCATTCCCACTACTGGTATCTACCCTTTCTGTGTTTTTAAAAATACAGTGCTTGGAACCTTGCACAGGAATTGATGCACTTGCTAAAAATCCAGATTCCTATGCTGCTGTCTGATCTCCCCTGCCCTCTCTGTGGGCCAGAAAAGGACATTTCGTATTATTGAGCATTTTCTTTGTGTCAGGCACTTTCTCATATTGTTATTTTGTTTGATACTCGTAACAATCTTGTGTAATACTATTCCCATTTCATAGATCAGGACAGTGAGGGCAGTGGGCAGACCGGTGACTGCCAATATTTCCTGCCACCTGGTGTTCACATCCTGTATAATACATTCCCTGTATGTGTGGATGGGCCTGTGACTTGCTTCTAACCAATGGAATACAGCAAAGGTGATGGGCTATCACTCCTTTGATTAGGCACCAGGCTATCACTCCATGATTACATCATGAAATCAATTTTAGCAGGCTGGAGCAAGACTCTCCTGTGGGCCTTGAAGAAAACAAGCTGCTATCATGTCAACTGCCTATGTTGGGGGCCACATGGCAGAGAATTATTGGAGTTCTCTAGAATCCTCCAGCCTCAGTCCTGTATCCTCAAGGAACTGAACTCTGCCAACACCCACCTAGGCTTAGAAGAAGACCCCTGAGCTCAAGGAAGGAATGATTCCTGGCCAATTCCTTGTTTACGATCTTTTAAGACCCTGAGCAGAAGATACAGCTAAGCAGTGTCTAGGTTCCTGACCCACACAAATGGTGAGATAATAAATGTATGCTGTTCTAAGCTGCTAAATTTTAAAAATTTGTTACACAGCAATAGCAAATGAATATAGGAAGTGATATCTAAATACTGTTGTGTATCAGAATCATGTTGTTTGAAGGCGGATAGTGTCTTTCAATCCAGATTTATCCATAATAAAGCAGATATTTGTATCTTCATTCTCCATCTTTTGTGGCTACTTCTCGACTGGTTTCAGACTCAGAGGTTTGGGGAGGATTTGATCGATCATCACAGCGCATTGCAGTTAGATGCACTGTTCTCTGCAGGGCACCTTCCCACACATTATTCCTTTGAGCCTCGAAACAATTTTGTAAAATCAGGGTAACCATTTTAATCGTTTAACATTCATTTTAATTTTAGGACATTCTGTCTAAATGTGAATTTATTTTTATTTGTTTTTGTCTTCCTCAGCATTCAGGATGATATTTCAGCCTGAGAATTTGTATATTTTTTTCAATTGAAATTTTTTTCGGCTATTATATTTTCAAATATGTCTTTTTCTGTTCGATTCTCATTATTCATTCCCTCTGGAACTCCCATTGGATGTGTGAATCGAGCTCCTCCATCTGCTTTTCTTTCCTCTTAATTTTTTTGTTCTTCTGTCTCCTCTTTCTAGGCTGTGTTCTGTGTGATTACGCAGCTCCATCTTCCAGTTCTTTAATTCTGTCTTCAGGTCTGCCCAGTCTCCTGTTTAGCCTGAGTATTAAGGTTTGTTTTTGTTGTTATTTTTCTTAAATCGATGAGTAAAATTTAATTTCCAAGTTTTCCAATAAGCTTATTTTCATATCTTCTTGTTCTTGCTATATAACCTCCCATTTAGTATTGAAAGGATGCTATTCCTCCTTAGTCTCTAAGGATCCTAAGCATATTAAGTTTAGAGTTATTTGAGGATTTACATGTCATTCCAATTTCTTTGGGTATGAATTCTCACTTATTGAGTCTCATAATGGATTCATGTGTTGACAGATTTCTTTGTGTGATTTGTGAATTTTACTTGAGATTTCATCTTGTGTGAAGCTTTTTTTGGATGCCTGCTCCTTCCCATGGCTGCCTCAGCCTGGCCTTCTAAACATTGCAGTTCCAGAATAATCTCACATTAAAGTTTCAGGGCGTTCAGCTCAAGCAGGTAGTGCATTACACCTGTGCCTGGTGCAGGCCTGGTTGCCTTTATTATACGTGAGTGGCTCTCTAGGCGAGTAGAAAATTTCTAGCCATAGCTGAGGGATCAAGCAGTTATTTCAGTCCCCATTCCCTGGTTGGAGGTGCCGTCCCAGCCCCGTTTAACCCAGAGAACCTGGTCGCCCAGGATGCAGAGTTCTCTTGGCCCTCATGTCCAAAGGAATTTTGACAGAACCTACTTCTCACATGCCCCATGACTTCAACTTTCCTAACACTTGCTATTTTTTATTTTAAAAAGAGATTTTCCCTTTTTCTCTATGACATGTATTTTTTGAATGTGTTATATTCCATTTACAGCACCATTCCTATGCATTTGTATTAGAGTAGGGAGAAGAATTCATGTGATTACTTTGTCAACTTGACTCGAATCTTTGGACATTCATTTTAAAGGTTAACCAGCTGAAGGTCAAGTTGACCAGCTGAAAGGTCAAGTAAGCTTGACAGGTGTCATAGCAAGTTAGCAGTGAACGCTTTATTAAAGCCAGTCCCCTGATTGCTGTCTTTGGATACAGTGCTCTCCATTTTGCCACATTGAGCTATGGGATTTTATTTGCTTTGCCTATTTTTAGATAAAGCAAATAAATATTATCTACTTAGTCCATAAAGTTATTTGTTTATTAATCTACAGTAGCCTGGGAATACAAATGTGATAACATCTCTTTTGTGTATCAAACTAAATCTGCACAGTCGCGATAGCAAAATGTGCAGTAGCCTTTGTGAAACCTGTGCCCTCCCCCTAAATTGTCCAAGAACATTAGGAGTTATTTGGTGCAAAATGTTATTTTCTTCTATTATGGCCCCAGTTCTTTTCTCCCCAACAGATGCTCACTCCAGATTACTCCAAGCCACTCTATATCTTATTACTTTGCAGTGAGTGGCTCAGCAAGGACTATGTGACCCAATTGTGGCCAATTAGACATAAGAGTAAGTGTGTGTGTGGGCAGCGGGAAGCAGGGGCTTCTGGAAGGAAGCCTTCACTCCTAATAAGAGCAATATGGAAAGGCAACTTGCCTTTTGTGTCCTCTGGATGTTGAAAATATCTGGATGTGACTCTTGGGATGTCTGCAGATATATATATTGACCTTGAATGAGCCAGATGAGAGCAGAATGGAAGGGTGAGAGGCACCAGGTCCAATGATGCTATCAAGCCACTGTGTTAACAACATTGGTGCTTTCCAACCTTGAACTGCTGCTCTGTGCGATAATACATTTCTTTATTATTTATACCACTTTGAGTTGGGGTTGCTATTCCTCGAACACTGAAGCATCCCAGTGGTACTACGTGCTTCCAAATGGCTCTGGCAGTGACAATGGGGTCATCTAGACCAGCAGTAGTCAATAGGGATACAATGCAAGCCACAAATATGGGCCATATGTGTGATTTTAAATTTTTTAGTAACCACATTAAAACAAAATTATTTTAATAATATATTTTATTAACCCAGTATATGCAAAATATTGTCCTTTTGACATGTGGTCAACATAAAAATTATTGAGATATTTTACAATCCTTTTTTATTTATTTATTTATTTTTTTATTTTTTTTTTTATTATACAGTCATGTTCCAGGAATGAGTTTTTAATAAAAGGTCTCTGCAATTCAACAAATTACATGAGTATCTGACTCTTAACCATCTTGAATTGTTGGCTATAGGTAGAAAAACACTGTTAGGAAGGTTGAATGTTCTTTCTTTTTAACTATCAAATGGGCTCTGGTCTGTATCCCAGAAGACTTCCTATCCAATTTTCACTATCAAATTCCTTGATGTTCTCACCTGATTATTCAGTGGTCTTAGCCTCGAAGCACAGTAAGTGGCAGTTTACTGATTTCTTTATTGACACTGAAGAGAATTGCTGACTTATCAATTTAGGATGCAGGATTCTTTAACATTTCTCATACTGTAGGTTTTTTCATAGAAACTCTTTTAGATTGAGGAAGTTTTATTCTATTCCTAGTTTGCTGTTAGCTTTTATCCTAAATTGGCATTGAAGATTTCCAAATTCTTTTGTTGATATGATCATAAAACTTTTTACCTTCACTTTGTTAATAGGATACAATTACACTGATAATTTTTTAAATGTAAAAATGACCTTGACTTCCTAGGACAAAGCCTAGTTGGACTTTATGGATCCTTTTAATAATGCTGAAATCAAGTTACTAATATTTAGTTTTATATGTATGATAATTAAGGTTAAATGAGGTCATAAACGTGAAGTTCTGATCCAATAGGATTGGAAATCCCTCTCTGCCTCTCCATGCATAAAGAAGAGATCATGTGAGCACATAGCCTACAAGCAGAAAAGTGGCCTCTGAATCAAACTTAACTTGATCAGCTCCTTGGTCTTGAACTTGCCAGCCTCCAGAACTGTCAAAAATAAATTTTCATTGTTGAAGTCACACAGTCCATGGTATTTTATTATGGCAGGCCGAGCAAACTAATGCAGTCAGAGAACATACTCCCTATGATTTCAATTCTTTAAATCTATTGAGACTTGTTTTATGGCTCAGCATAAACTCTACCTTGATGAGCATACTATATACACTTTATAGCCATTGGGTATAGGATTCTATAGATATCAGTTAAGTCAAGGTGGCTTATGTTGTTGTTTAGGTCATAACTTTATTGATTTTTTTATGTGTTGTAGTTTTTTCCAATTGCCAAGAGTGTATTGTTTACAAAATAATCATAAAAAATTAAATCCCTCCATTTACTCCTTTAATTCTGTTAAATTTGCTTCATGTATTTTGAAGTTCTATAAATTAAATTCATATACCTTTATCAATGTCATATTATTTTGATTTGTTGACCCTCCTATCATTATGAAATGCCCTTTTATTCCACTAGTAATACTTTGTCTTTAAGTCAATATTATAAGATATTAATATAGCAATTCCAGGCTTCATATGCTTACTGTTTATAGCACATCTTTTTCTATGTATTTACTTTCAACCTGTTGTATTTAAAGTGCATCTCTTGATGACAACATATATTTAAGTCTTGCTTTCTTATCAATTCTAACATTTTTACTAGATATTTAGTATA
>NW_012155284.1:9680883-9681385 GCF_000956105.1 Propithecus coquereli | reverse complement strand
AAATTAGAAGACTCAATATTGTTAAGAAGTGAATTCTTCCCAAATTGAAATATAGATTCAATGCAATTCCAATCAAACTCCCAGCAGGTTTTTATATGTATGTTATGTAGTAGAAATTGATAAGCCGATTGTATATTTACATGGGAATGCAAAGTACCTAAATAAACCAAAATAATTTGAAAAGAAAGAACACAGTTGAAAGATTCACACCGCCTTGTTTCAAGACTTACTATAAAGCTAAAGAAATGAAGAGAGTCTGGTATCAGCGGGATAAAAGGCATTTAGATTAACACTGAGTCCAGAAATAGGCTCACACATAAATGATAAATAGATTTTTTTTAAAGATGCCATGGCAACTCAATGGGGAAAAAATAATCTTTTCAACAAATGGTGTTGAAACGATTGGATATTGATTGTTGGGCAAAAGATGAACCTTGACCCTTATCTCACAGCATAAATAAAAATTAAATTATAGCAGATAAAAAATACCAGTTATTGACAG
>NW_012155284.1:9676983-9680833 GCF_000956105.1 Propithecus coquereli | reverse complement strand
CCTTTATCAGATGTGTAGAGAGCAAATATTTTTTCCCATTCTGTGGGCTGTCTATTCACTCTAATGATAGTTTCCTTGGCAGTGAAGAAGCTTTTTAATTTGATTACAATCCTTTTTTAGATTAAGTTCTCAAAATCTAATGTGTTCTTTATACTTAGGACAGGTCTTCATTCAGACTAGCCATATTTCAGGTGCTCAGAAGCCACGTGTGGCTAGCAGCTGCCCATCTAGACAGAGCCCCAGCAGGTCGCATTTGGAAGTATGGTTGCTGCTGCCTCTCTCTGCTGCTTCAGCATTGGAAATGGACTGGGAGAGGTGTCCTGCTGGGGTTCCCAGGATAAACATTTTGGTTCACTCTCAGCTGGTCAGCTCTTATGCCTGGGGAGCTGGGGATGTGTTCTAGTGTCAGCCATGTGCTGAGCTGAACCAGCTCTGGGAATGTCCAAGCCTGGTCGTGAGTCCAGGTCAGGGGCCAGACCCTGAGAGGGCCCTCCATGTCTTACCCTGCTGGTATACTGCAGTCAGGACCATAGTGAACTTCAAAAGAAAAGAGATACAATCTATTCCCAGAAAACTTTTTTTACCTTCCTCCCTACAAAATTTTTAACTCTTTATGGACCAATTCTGCATAACCAGAGGCACTGGGACAAGAAGTAAACTGGTTTTTTTGTTTGTTTGTTTGTTTTCAGGCCATAAATGTCATCTTATCTTCCAGGGTATTAAGTGCCTATTCACCTTATGTTTGGATAATTGAGAGGGGACACTTAAATCCCAGGCAGACAAAGAAGTCAGTAGCAACTTTTAAAAGGAAGCTTTTCTGTTCTGGCTCAAGTTTCATCTAACCAGCTAACCAAACCAAACCAAAAAACAAACAAACAAACCTTTTTGTTTTTTTCTTTGAGTTAGGGACTTGGAAGAATGAATAAATACATACAATGGATGTCTACTGAAGTGTAACTTTGTCATTTTTGTAATAACCTGAAAAGCTATTGCTGGTTGCTTCCAGCAAAGGGATCAAGGTAGCAGCAGGCGGCACGTGGACACCTGTATTAACTGCATCATGGGGCAGTAGCAGGAGTAATGGGAGAGAAGACAGAGGGCTTGCTGGAAGAGCTAGCTAATTCTACGTTTCTTTCTCCATGATGTGTTTAGAATTGGGACTGGCCCTTGGCACTGAGTAAGCTCCAGGGATTTTCTTCAACAAGTTTAAGGTCAGAATGAGGAGGAGGCCTAGAGAAGGATATAGGGTTTTCCACTGGTAGGTGTGTATGTGTCAGGTTGGGGTGGACTAGAATGATTATTCTGAATACTAAAATGGAATTTTAACCTTGTTTGTACACATGGCAGCCCACACCAATTATAGCAGATAAAAAATACCAGTTATTGACAGTCTGGAATTATTGATATTAGCTTTTAAGGGCAACTACATTTCTAGTTGTCTTTTCTATGTAGAATGTGTAAAATAGCAATGGACTGTGTCTTAGCCTGATTGGTGCTGCTATAACAGAATACCACAGACTGGGTAATTGAGAGTGAACAGAAATTTATTGGATCATGGTTCTGAAAGCTGGGAAGTCCAAAATCAAGGAACTGGCATCTGGTGAGGACCTTCTTGCTGCATCATCCCATAGCAGAAGGGCAAAGAGAGGGCACGAGAGAGGAGGGGATCAAAGTCATAGCCTCAAGCCCTGTTATAACTGGCGCCATGAGGGTGGTCCATTCATGAGGATGGAGCCCTCATGACCTGAACATCTCCATTGGGTCCCACCTCCCAACATCGTCTGATTAGGGATTAAGTTTCCAACACACGCTTTTTGGGGGATACATTCAAACCATAGCAAACTACGACAGTGGTTCTCAAATTTTCCTATACATTAGAATCACCTGGAGAGCTTTTAAAAATCCCATTGCACAGGCTTTGTTCCAGCCCAATTAAACCAGAATCTTTGGAGGAAGGACTCAGCATCAGCATTTTCAAAAGCTCCCCAGATGATTGCTGTGCACAGTCAGGTTTTAGTGGGAGTGGATTATGATACATATGGTGTCAGTTATTAATAAATACTTCAAAACCTATCCATATCCAAATAGGTTTAGTAAAGAATATCCAGGTGAAGTGATACAGTTGACTACTGCTCAACGATGCTTCTCCCTTCCTCTTTTCCAGAAGAGTCCTAGTTTTGTTCAGCCTCCTCTGAACAACCATGTGGTTCAAAGAGTAAATCACGATTGGCCTTTCCTTTGTGGTCAGAGTGGAAGTTTTGGGGGTAACAAGCTGGGAAGGGAGCCCATCCCTCAGTGTACTGCTTAGGCCAAGTAGTATTCTGGCAGCAGAAGCAGGTGGAGAGGGTTGGGAGATGGAAGTGTTACCTTGTTCATGTGGGTGGAACGATGCCAAAAGTGCACACTGAGTGGCTTTTTTTCCAGTCTAATGATATTTTACATAAGAACCAGTTGCAAAGTTTCATGTAGTGATCTGAGAAGAAAATGTGCTCCCAGAGAGTGGCTCTATCAGCTTTCTCCTCCCTTTCCTTCTCTGGCGTTCAAGGTGGCTGCTCCATTCCTGGAGCAGGAGAGCTATTTTGAATTTCTGCCATGTAAAGTGAGTTCAGACGCCTCTGCCACCAGGGTAAACTCATGACCAGACAACGAAAATGTGCCCAGAGAGGCAGGTGCTTCCTGGGGAGCTGGGCAGCCACTGGAGAGTCCAGCCCATCACATAGAAGAGGCAGCTTCTAGGTCTGCTTTTGCCTCCGGGGACATTTTTCTAAAGGACTGCTGCTCTGGAAGCCTGGCTCTGCCCACATAGCCTGAACCTGTGGGAAGATTCTGTCAGCATTCTTCTGCGTTAGGCGAGGAGCCCTGGCAAATGGCCTCTGAGAGGAAATTACCTTGTTTACATGTAAGTCTGTCTTTGAAAAATAACAGGGAGAATCATTCTAGAGTCACACCTACACATGAGTTTTCATAAGGTATCCAGTGATCTACAAGAAAGCCTAAAATTATGTCTCTTCTCAGATCTTCTTTGAATTGTTGTAGGAACTGGACATCTCCCATGAAGACAGCTTCCACTCCCAGTGACAGGTGAGGAGCTCTTACTGCAAGTAACAACTAGAAAAACTGGACAGAATACTTTAAAATAACTATCTGAAAGGGTTGGAGAGTAAGTAAAAGGCAGATATTGAAGAGGGTTCGAAATCTAGACGGGAACAGCTTTGGGTGAGTTTCCTAGTTTTTGTTTTGTTTTGTTTTGTTTTATTTTGTTTTAAAGTTGCTAGCCTGAAGGCAGACCTCGTTCACATTCTGCAGGACATAGAAACCCATAATCTTATTGCTTGAAGAACCAGGGAGAAGACATCAGGACAACCATAGCAGCTGGAAAGTAAGGAGAGAAAGTTCATAAAAAACGGAGTCAGAGAGGGAGAGTCCCAAAATCTGCCTATGAACTCTGCTCGTGTTTCTGGTCGACTCCTGTATCATTATGGGTGAAGCAGACTCCAAGCAACCCGATTAAGGCTGAGCACTGAACTGATACGTAAGACTTTGGTTCTGCCTGCTTTTTTAAAAAAATCAATATTCATTGGAGGAACCTAACAGAATCAAGAGTCTTTATAATGTATTGCTCTTAATGTTGGTGGTACAATGAAAAATTACTAGATCTACCAAAAAAAGAGGAAAATGTGACTGATATTCAACAGAAAAAGACAATCAAGGGAGCTCAACCCTGAGATAACCCAGGTGAAATTGGCAGGCAAGGACTTTAAAGCAGCTACGATAATAGAACTTGAAGTCATACAAAAAATAAAATGCGTTTGTAGAAAAAATAGTTGTGTACATAGAAAATCCTAAAAAA
>NW_012155284.1:9644103-9675923 GCF_000956105.1 Propithecus coquereli | reverse complement strand
CACATGAAAGGATGCTCTATATCATTGATCATCAGGGAAATGCAAAGTAAAGCCACAATCAGTTACAACTACATACCTATTAGAATGCCTAAAATAAAGAGAACTGCAGATACTATGCATTGGTAAGGATGTGAAGCAACTATTAAAAAACTCTGATAGTTGCTGGTGAGTACATTTTATTATTATATCAATAAAGCTTTTTTAAAAAGAGTTAAACCAATGAAGTTTCAAAACAATGGCTGTGATTTACAAGAAAAGGAAAAAAGAAAGCCCCAAAGATTACAAAGGGGTAATGGGATAATTGCTATTGTTTATTGAAGCACTTTGCTAAAGGCTTGCTATATATTTCCTGGCTCAATCTTAACAGACTCATGAGGTAAGTATATTTACCTGCATTTTAGAGCTGGGCAAACTAATAGCGATTAAGTGGTGAGGCCTGAGCAGGGTGACTACAATACCTAAGCTCTTAAGCATTAAGCAAAAGAAGCTAAAATTGACCTTGCAGGGCTTCCGTAAGGTGGGTCATAAAATTGGGTGGACACAATGCTCAGAAACATATATTAAATTTTGTTTGAACCTAGCTCCAATTTTATACATAGCACTGTAGGCAGTAAGATCTTTATGGAATTAAATCAATTTGAAAAGGCTTGGGCTCCAGTTCTGGTTCCACAATATACCAGCCTCATAACCATGTACAAATTCCTTCTCCTTGGGTTCGTCAACTGTGAAATGGATACCTAAGTCCTGCCTTCTCTACCTCAAAAGTCTACTGTGAAGATGAAATAAACATGGCATTTGAAAGTGCTTTGTAAACTATACAGCCTTAAACAGTTAAAAAATCATTTGGATAAGAAAGCAAGCCATGATGGAGGTGCCATTCTACGTGTGATTTCCTTGTGTGGATTCCCAATTAAACCCTACAGGTACCACATTTTCTGTTGCATTGCATTAGTGAATCAATTAGCCAGTATTTATTGACTCTTACTATGTGTTCAGTGCTGGTTTATGGTAATTACAAGCAGATGCTTCAATTCCAGCCTTCAAGGGCTCACGGTGGAGCTGAAGGAAAAAACAACTAGACTATACATGAAGTAATTGGGGTAAAATTTACATCTGAACAGAGACTAGAAAGTTCCATTGGGAAGTGTACCCTGGAGATAATGAAATCCTCTTTACAAGTGTTTTTAGAAAAGTCTGAAGAATATACCAAAAAGAAAGAGAATTTGATGAAGTTTCAGAAACTAGAGACAATACAGGCAAAACTATTAATAATATGAAGGAAATACGCCTTTGACATGGTCTACAAGGAAATCCAATCACTTAAAACTGAAGCATACCAGTGGAAGAAACGTGTGGTAGAAGAGAATCTTGCATGTTTCTGGGAACATGAGACATGAGCTGGGACCAGTTATCTTCCTGGTCTCCAATTCTCTAACTCCAGCCTTCCTGGAGATCTGGACATCCAGGCTTCAAACAGAAGGATGCTACCTGCTTTCAAAAGCATGCAATGCATTATCTGCAGCAAGTCTTGTTTCGAGTTCTGTGGGCAAATAATTGTAATTAAGCAGGTAGATTTGAAAATTATTCAGTTCGTATTCTTGTTTATGTCTATCTTTCCCATCCACTCAAGTTCCTATGAGGAAAGAGATCAAATGAAAACACAATAATTTTCCTAATGTTAATGGAAAAGAGCCCAAACTCCGTAAAATAATTTGAAAAGGTGCATTCTGAGCGACCATGGCCTAGAGAGCCATGACTAAGAAGCCTTGAGCAAGTGGCCTCTCCATGTTTGGGTTACGGTTTGGTTTTATACATTTCAGGGAGACAGGAATTACACGTAAAGTCATAATCAATACAGGGAAGGCATACATTGATTTGACCCAAAAAGGCAGGATATCTCAAAGCAGGGGATTATAGATTATAAGTGTGTTTAAAGATTCTTTGATTTGTAATTGGTTAAAGAAATGAAGCTTTGTCTAAAGGCTTGGAACGTTTTAAGTTAAGGTGAGTTTGTTAAACAGAGACAAGCCACCAGACATATACCCAGATTCAGATGATCTATTAAGTAAATTGATGACCTACAGGTGTGGTCACCAATTGTTAATGATTTTGTATCTTCTTGTTACAAAGAATACCTCAAAAGGGACAGGGCATAATTAGGCGTGTCTGACCTCCCTTCTCCTCATGGCTGGTAACTCAGCTTTCAGGTTTTTTGGGGGGGCGGGTCCCCTTGGCCAAGAGGGGGTCCATGCATTCAGCTGAGGGGCTTAAGATTTTATGATATGAACAACTACAGCAGACATGCATTTTAAGCTGGTGTTTAACATCAAGCTAAAACCTCTCTAATACCAAATAATGGGCAGGAACAAGGTAAGCAGTTGAGGAGGGGTCTTTTCATTAGCAGCTTCGTTATTTTATTTCTAGTCACCAGTTAGTCTCATAAACAAATGAAAACACGAAGCATCTTTTAAAGCTAACTAGGAAAAATTTTTGCAATTATTTGAAATTTTGAGTTTATTATGCCAATATAACCCACATTCAGTACAAATATCTTGACTGATGCCACATATAGAAAATGTAATTTATTCATCAATACACATGATTTCCTTTTGTTTTTCACCTTCTGAGTACAGGTCTGTTTATATATTTGTCTTAGTTTGGGCTCTCCTAGAAACAGAATCAGAGGCAAGGATTAGAATGCTGGTGGCTTATTTGGGGGGCAGAGGGAGGGCTGGTAAGGGGGTGGGCAAGTGGGATAAGGCGATGACACAGGGAAGGTGACTGCAGGTGCATCACCAAGCCACCTACTACTGTGGCCATGCAAGTGAACTTCCACTGGGGACACTCTGGGATCCAGTATAAAACACCTTCCTCCGAGTCATCCCACCTGAGAGGTGAAAGAGCCAGGATATTCACAGTCCTGTCAAGTTTTGGCACAAATTCCAGACAACACAGATGAAAGAGAATGTGGTTGATTCTTTGAGGACCGAAACAAGTAATTCCAAAAACAGAAGAGGGGCAGGCCTTCTCTAGGGAGAGCCCCTCTTTGCTTAGGTTTGCATGAGCAGAAAAGAAAGAAGAAAACCCCTCTATAGGAAATGCAGAATTTTAAAAGGACATTAGAAAAAGAAAATAAGGATCAGAACAATAAAAGGAAAATTAAATGTAATTGTTTCTTCTCAAATTCAGATAAAATTTCAAATCTCTTTGTTGCTGACTAAAATGGAAATGAATGGATTGGGGTCAACCACTGCAGAGGGTTGAATTTCCCACCCTGAGCGAGCCCACAGCTCCCTTCTCCCCTGCGAACTTTGTCTTCCACGGCCTCCTGCCCCTCCCCTCTTTGCTGTCTGTCCTAGGATGGATTCCCTAATCAGACCTCATCTGACAGCCATCTAGTTGCACTCAGTTGAATTTTATTCACTCACTAACTCGACATCTTCCTCCACCTCCGTTTAATACCAAATACGCTCTAATTGTTTTGTGTTTGTGGCTCTAATTTCTCTCAAACCAGTAAGTTCTCCAAAGAGAGGAATCATCTTATTCTTTTGTAATAGCCATACCACTAGCATAGTACCAGGAACAAAATGAGCTAAGACTAAATTAATGGTGGTGACAGAAGATGGCAGAGATGTGGTTTGATGAGGTCACATGCTATGGCATGGCATGGAGTTACACACGAATTTTTGCAGAATCCGTCACTTCAGAGTGGGTTACAGCTCTGGCTTTGGCATTATAGCTGTTGTGTCTCCTCTTCAAGTTTTCTCGTTTGTAAAAAGGGAATCAAATATCTCCCTAGAGATTTATGGTTGGGATCAAATAAATTAATGTATGTAAAGTGCTTGGCACATAGCACACATTAAGATATATTTATTTTCTTCTTCCTAATAGAAAACAACATATTTCATATTCTGACAGAAGCAAACCCTTAGGTCATATTGCAGTCCTGAGTCCAGAATAAACTTGACACTCTTAGCTTTGGATTTTGAGTATTCACACAGATATCCCCATTTATATTAGTCTTTCTACTTTGAAACAAAATCCCATCCCCATGTAAATTGTTCTGAAAGTGAGAAATGTTTATTCTAATTAATCTTTGATGTTTGAAGGTCATCAAGACATACATCACATCAGGGTCTGGGTACAAATGCAAGAAGGATTGGGGTTTGATTAATCAGAAGTACACCCATCCTTTTGTGCACGGGAGTTAGTGGAAGCCATAAGGCACCAAGTAGGAAGCAGGTCAAGTGGATTCTGCAGAAATTCACATGTAACTCCATGTTCTTCCCTAGTGCAATTCTAGGTCTAGTCCTGCTAGACTCGGCTCTGTAACTCTCTGATTGGCTTTGTCTGATTGTATCTCTCTGACTCTGACTGCCATGTCCTTGGTCTGCTTTGAGGTCAGGACAACAGGCCATTTTCACCACTACGAGGATCCAGCAATTATGTGGACATCTGTGGCAGCAAAAGAAAATCGGTCTTAACAGCTTCATTTCACCAAACTGTGAAAACTAAACAGGAGTGTAGAGTCACACCTGACAGCAAGGAGCCACTAAAGTGAGTCAAGGCTAAGAAACACTCTGATTCAGCCTATAGATGTGTGTGTGTGTGTGTGTGTGTGTGTGAGAGAGAGAGAGAGAGAGAGAGAGAGAGAGAGAGACAGAGAGAGAGAGAGAGACTCCCAGGGGGCTGGGGAGGGAGGGAGAACATACACACACTGTTCTTCCGCAGGTCATAAGGGCCGGGGCAGAGGCCCCTTCTCTGCACCCGCCCCGGCACCAGCACTGGCACAGCCCGGGCACTGGGGCTGGCACGGGTCACCCAGCCCCACAGGGGAGAACACCGACGTCCAGAGGCAGCGTCTCCACTGTTTGCCCAAAGTCACACATTGAACATTGCTCCGTGTCCCGGCTCCAGCCCTAGTGCTCTTTGCCCTCTGCTGGCTTCCTCTGTGTCCTGCCTTTGTGGACACGGGAAGGGAAACGCAAATAAAGCCCAAGACACCAGGGAAGAGCACAGGACGACGGAGAGGGCAGGCGCAGGGACGGAGTCTGTCCGAGGGGCAGCGGCGCTGGGGCAGAGTTCCGAGTAACTGCGGGCTGACAGGTGGGCAGCGGGGGTCACGGCAAGGAGGCGGCATCCACAGAGCAGGCTGGGGTGAGCGAGGGCGACAGGGCGCGGGTGGGGAGGGGTCCCGGCGTTCGTCAGCAGAGATGAGGGCACACGGAGGCACAGAGCAGCCCAGGCTGCTGAATCCTCGCAGGCGCGACGCCCTCTCCGATCACCCGAAGAACCCCTCCCGGCAACGCGCAGCCCTTTCCAGATTTTTCTTCCTCTTTGCAGCCTCAGGACACGGCCAGGGCTGAGCCCCAGGAGTCCACTCAGAATCCAAAGGATTTCCCTTTCAAGTCCGCAGAATGCGGGGACTGTCACGTTGAGGCCCTGTTGTTTTCTCCAGGCCAGCTGACCCGCCCAGAGGCCGCCTGGACGGGACAAGTCCCACTTCAGTCTGCGCGGCTTTGATGTCCTGGGGCACATCCAGCCGGGACCTGCCCACTCGGCCCGGAGCTGACGGGGATTCTCAGCCCTGCCTCGCGCCAAGCCGCTCCGTTCCCATACCTCGTTGTCACCCTGCCTGCGAGAGTCACAGAAAGGGCTCTTCCCTCTTCCCTGAGCCGCCAATCATATGAAAGTCCCCCTCTAACACTTGTGAAATCGCCCACAGGGTGGCAGAAGCCGAAACTGCTAAGTCCCCCCACCAGGCTTGGCGGGAGAGATTGCTAACCAGGCCCGGGAGCTCCAGCTCCCTCCTGGCTCACCTGGGTCTGACGGGAGTGAGGGGAACGTCTGTGCTGAGCCCACCGAGCAGTCGTGTGGGCAGGAGTGGAATGTGGCCTTGCCGCGGACCTAGCAGCTGTGTTCCCAATTGTGTGCCATTTCACAGTCTGAGTAAGAGCCAGAGGTCTGAAAGCCCTGGTGACAGGGTGGGGAGGAGAAGGAGAAGGATCACCGTTTGTGGCTGGCGGGGTAGAAGCAGCCACAGCAGACTCTGAACGGACACCACAAAATCCTGAGCTCTGCTCGCAGTGGCTCCCGCCTCTGAGGCACCTGCATCCCTACCTCACGTCCTGTTCTGCAGAGCAACGGCCGTGCATTCAACCTAGGACTAACTTAACACCACACCACTGCTGCTTTGCTTATTTTTAAATGTTACGGAAGCGTAACATGAATACATAAAAACACACAAATCGTAAATAGTCAGCTCTATTACTTTTCACAAGGTGACCACAGCCCTGTAAACAGTTTCCAAATCCAAAGACAGAACATGCTCAGCACCTAGAATCCCCCTCCAGTATAATCATGACCCTAACTGACTTCTAACCATGATGGCTCTTTTTGCGTGTTTCTGACCTTAAATTACAAATCGAATCACACAGTACATACTCCTTTATGTCAGTCTTGTTATGCAACATTATGTTTGTGAGGTCTGTCCATATTGTGGGTAGTTATAGTTTCTTGACTCTTGCTCTCATTGCTGTAAAATATTCAGTTGCTTAAGTGTACATGCTTTGTTCGTTCTACTAAAGAGGTCACTTGGGTTGGTCTGGTTTGTGACCACATGCGTAGTGTTGCCATGAACATTCTTGCATATGCCAGATCACATTTTAAAAGTTTGTTGCAGGACTGCCCATCATTGCTCTGACCCTCTTTACCAGAAAGATGGTTCACTCTCAAGATTCATATTTGTGCAGTTATGATACCCGACTTTTATTTCATTGGGGTACCTTCGTCCTGCCAAAATAATGCATGGCATAAATTTTTTTTGATACACATTTACCTGGCTTAAGGGCATGGCAATGTCATCAGCATTTACTCATCTCTGTATGTCCACAGCATCATTTCCAGTGCCCTGTACAAAGCACGTGTTTAGAACATTTGCTCAATTGAACTGAATTGCTTAAGAACAAGCCTCACACCTCTACCTCCTCCACAATTTCCTCTTGATCTTCCCCAAGCAAAATACCATCACACCCTTAACCATTCTTTACAGCAGTGATACTCAATTATTTTGTTCTGGTATCTCAGGGTAAAAGAATTTTGAAAAACTATATAGATTCATGCATTTTTAAGTAGGTATCTTTATCATTAGTTTAAATACATGCAAGGAGTGAAATTTCTGCCATACTTTGAATTGTATGATACTTTAACTATTTTTTTAAAAAAACTTCGAAACTGCAAGTTTAGCTCATACAATTTATAGAAAATGTCCACCATATTATGTAATTGGCAAAGCTATCATCATTGTCAAATTCATTAGCAAATTAGACTTATTATACTTTCACTCAGACATGGCTTTCTGTTGTTTTTTAATCATTTAAAATAAACATGTTAATACACATCCCTTAGCAAACATTACTTCTAAATTCTAAGCTATACAGTTGGATGGGTGAAAGGAAGGATGGATGGAGGGAGGCACAGAAACTCACCATGACCTTTTCACCTGAATGAAACAAAGCAACACACCTTCAATATTTCCTCCCAAACCTTCCTTTGCTTTGCTTTCCTGTGGCTCTCTCATAAGGGATGATGCATGCCTGAATCCTTTGGGTTGTTTTTTGTTTTTTGTTTTTTGCAGCAACTGTAGCCTGACAATGAATCGTTTGTTTGTTTGGCGCCCAGAAGTCTTTTATAGACCAGGATAATAAATGTTCCACAGGAAGATCCAGGATGGGGGAGAGGGCTGGTTTTCTTCTTTTCTAAAGTGGGGGCTCACAAAGGGGAGCTGGGAAGCTGTGCTCTGAACCAATTTGCTCCAGGCTTTCTTAAACCATGTGGAGGAGACGATTGGTGCTTTAAAGGTGTTGGGTCATTTTATTTTCTTATGCTACTAGGCCAAGCTATGACCCTTAGTTCTAACTTGATATCAGATGTAAAAGACCCATGGAATCCAGAAACTAGACAGAGGATAAGTTTTCCAGTCTCTCAAGAAAGTGGGCAATAAGAGATTTCCTCATAGTATGTTTGCTGACCTGGCATTTGGCAAGTTAAAAATTCTCCCTCTCACTTACTCTATTTTGTTTGCTAATACTGTGGTCAGGTGTTTTCTAGATAGTGTTAGAATCAGCACTATTACCAGTTCTTAATTATCTAACAATATTTATTTTGCTCATTACCTGAGGTCCAATTATAATTTGAGTTGATTTTTCCCTGAAATTTAGCATAAAAAACATCTTGGCTCATTTGCCCCCCACAGTTCACATGGTTTGAGCTCATGGAATGCAAACTAATTTTGAAATAAGCAAGGGACTTGAAAGGCAAGCTTTTGCTGCCAAAAAAAAAAAAAAAAAAGGAAAGAAAAGAACATAATGCATTATTAGCCAACTGGTATTTCTCTGACATCTGGTACCCCCTATTCTCCAGAACAGCTGCAAACCTGAAAATAGCCCCAAAGACCTCTGGGAGTGAGCAGTGGTTCACTCTGAGAAGATCCAAACCTTGAAGGTTAGAGAAAACATGAGGCAACTGGTTCTTCTTCTAGTCAACAGCACACACTAGGACAGCAAGATCTCTGAAGGCTACAGAAGTCAGTCAGTGAGAATATCAAAACTCAGAAGCCCAGAGGAAGTAATCCGGGGGAAGACAGAAGGAACAGAAAAAATGATGAAAAATGAGAAACAAGTGGCAAAAACAGAGAAGCCAGAGCAAAGCCTAGAAATGTTCATGATTCTGGAAGAAATAGACTCCCCAAGAATGAAAAGAAGGGACTTAGAAGAACCCAGAAAGGCCAGGCACGGGGCTCACACCTGTCATCCTAGCACTCTGGGAGGCCGAGGTGGGAGGATTGCTTGAGCTCAGGAGTTCAAGACCAGCCTGAGCAAGAGTGAGACCCTCATCTCTACAAAAATTAGAAAAATTAGCCAGGCGTAGTGGCGCATGCCTGTAGTCCCAGCTACTCGGGAGGCTGAGGCGAGAGGATCGCTTGAGTCCAGGAGTTCAAGGTCGCAGTGAGCTATGATGAGGCCACTGCACTCCAGCCCTGGTGACACAGTGAGGCTCTGTCTCAAAAAAAAAAAAGAACCTGGAAGACAAGAGCAAGGAAAAGTAGCACCAGCTCAAAGAGAAGAGCAGACTGGAGACACTGGGTCAGCTGCCCTACCCTGCACACCACAGGACGGCTGAGGGCCTACAAGCCATGCTCAAGTAAAGACCCTGTTCTAGTTAGATCCCTCTGGCTTTAAGGAACAGAGATGTCTGCATATCAACTCCTAAGTCTTCGCTCAACCAACTCCGTGTCTGCTTCTCCATGGTTACTGCTTCCTCACGGCTTTGCTTACTTACAGACCATCATGGACTCTTTAGCCCTGACTTTACGTCACAAATGTTTTGTTTAGGCCGGCTTTGCAAATCTCTACGTTTTTTCATGTTTGGTCTAAATTATTGGGCATTCCTATTTGTCCAACTAAACTTTTTAAGCCAGATTATAGGCCACAAATCATTGGCCAACTTTGTAGACTGGCTACTTTTGGGACAGGTGCTCGTTTGGATCCAATCCATTGGAAGAGTCACATGCTTCCAAACACAGCTACCCTAGGCCTGCCCATTGGCAGAAATTGTGGCAAGCAGCCATCATAAAATGTCCAGTGAGACCTTAAACCATCTAGGAATGTTAATATAGTCTAATATGCTTTGTTCAATAAAGAAGGAAAATCTGATGTAATTTCCAATGAAGATTTTATATCTTAAAGGAGTAACTTTCACTTACGTAAATAGCTCACTTATTCTGAATACCATATAACTGAGAGGTTACTAGATTCTCTTTCTCAGATCATACAGTGGGTTTGTAAATATTTTTTCTTTAACCTGGGGAGTTAAAATGGCTGTTGTACTGTTATGTTCAGTCAGTTTTCAGCTGAATGCAGCTACCTTTTCCAGCTGGAATGGCTGAGAGTGTTCCTACTGATGCTCCTTAATCCATTCAACCCACAGCTTCTCACAACTACAGGAAACATGACTCACATATCTCTTGAGCCTTTCAGGGGATACAATATTGCCATCAAGTCCAAGTACTGACTTTAAAAATTTGCACATCATAGCTAACAAACATATACATTGGTCCCTGGGCAATATGGTAAACAGATGGCTCTTCACTCCTGCAACAATGACATCATGTTCTTACTAAAATCATGGCCATAATCTAAAAGCCACTGAGAATGAAGTTAGTATAAACCATTAAAACTGGAATATCTTTCTCCTGCCCCTCTGCCAAACCACATCCACTTATCCTTCCAAGTCCAGCCAAGTCCCACCTTGTCTGTGAAGCTCCTGGGGTAACTATGGTTGGAAGAACAAGGACAGGGAAGGACAAGATCCTGGGAAGTAGTGTGGGTGACTAGGAGAGGTTCCTGTAGCTAACAATGAAAATGGGTTGGAGGGAGAAAGGCAGTCAGCATCAGGAAGGGGCCTGAGCCGATAGCTAGAACTGTCCCCAGGAGCAGCTTCAATAGTTGGACCAGTCTTGGAAGCTCCAAAGAGGCAAGAAAGGCAAATCTCAGTCCCAGGACATTGGGGACTGGGAAGAAACAGGAGATACTGGTCTGGATGCAAAATCAGAGTAGAAACAAGAGAGAAGGATGGGATGCTGAGCCAGCATGCTGGCCAAGGGGCAAGGAGAGACAAATGCAGAATTTGAAGTTTGAAGTGGGATGCGCAGAACTAATGGGCAGTGGGTATTTGGACCTACCTTCCAAGTTTAGAGGAATAGGACAGAAAATCAAGGTATCAACTGATCTCTCTCTGGACTCTTGTGCATTCTTAATAAGCAGTAACATACAATTTAACACTTGCTTGCTCTCACATTGTCTCCTAATCTAGTTGGAACTCTTTTGATTGCAAGGGCCAGAAACCTGTTCAAACCAACTCAAGTTAAAAGGAGTGTTAATGGCAAGAATATAGAGAGGTCTCAGAGGGGCTGAGGAAATGCAGAACAAATAAAACTCAGGAAGAGAGAGACCCAGGAAGCTTGGAGACCAGCCACTCTTCATCTCCTGCCCACTCTCTCTTATGGCTTTCCTATTTCTTTGCCTAACTATTCCACCTGTATTTCCACTGTTCTTGACTTGTTCCATCTGCTTCCATTCTCTCAAAACCCCAAAGACCCTGTAATAGCTGCTCAAACCTGACTTCATGATCTCTCATTCAAGCGCTCATCACCAATTGAATTTCTGTTTCCCAAGAATAAATTCCCTGTTAGAGAAATATAACTAACTTGATTTTTCTTTTCCAGGAAGTGTCCAAGGCCTGGGCAGCCATGTGTGGGTCAGGTGTCCACCTCCAGTGATCAGGGAGAGAGGGTGGGCAGAACCCCTGGGTTCTGAACGATGATTTAGAGCAGGAGATCTCTGTGGACTGTGGGTAAAGCATATGGGGACACATATTTCCAGGACATAGTCCCAATAGGTTGTGGGATTCTGGAGGGCTAGAAAGGTGACACATGTCGGGCGCATGTGTAGTAGAAGCTCTATTAATCAGCCTTCATTGCGCTGACTCTCCAAATGTACTTATACTCTCCACTGCCTCCACAAAACTTACTGCTCAACACTCATGGTGTAAAGAAGTCTCTCAGCCAGGAAGGTGCTCTGCCTACTTCCTCCCTGGAGTTGTGAGCTTGCAGCCATGTTTGTCCCCATACCTGTTTATAACAGTAGTGCTTTTATTATAATTGTGTAATTAACTACTTAATAATAGGAAAGTTCAGAACATGTGAATAGAAAAAAAATTGTTTCTACAAAAACTAATTTGAACACTTTGAAAAGACTCATAAAGTTGAATTGCATACATACACGAAAAACCTTACTATCAAATCAGGCGTGAGAAAGACAACTCTAAAAGACTGGGGGGAAATATATGAAAAATCTACAAGTATTCTGCACTCAGCTTACTTGAAAACTGTCTTTGAGTTGCTGTCTCACTTGAAAGAAACCAAAACTGGACGTCGTAGATGATTCATTGATATGATTTATTCCAGAAAGACAATACGGAAGTCCAATCAGCCAATCTAGAATCAAAGCAAAGCTCTTAGGCTTCTATGAAAAACTGGCAAGTGAATTTATATTTATATGTATTTATATGAATTTATGTATTTACATATTAATTTACATGTATATGGAGAATGAAAACATTTTAGGTGTTATCATTTTTTTTATCATTCGCTTCAGTAACTGCCACCCATCATCAGTGCAGTCAGATTGGGTAGGATGACTTCTGCCGCAATTTTAATCCTTCCTGCCCCTCCCTGCTCAGTAACTTGCTTAGCACCAAACGCGTACTGGGCACTAATACACCCTTGTACCTTGACAACCTCAAAGGAGGTAAACAGGCCAATTATAACAAATACCCTGCACCCAAATTATCTTCATGGCCCAATACTCCTCAAGCATTGAGCCAACTATAAGTAACAGTGAATGAATTCGAGCCAGTTCACTATTAGTTCCGAGAAATAAAACAATGTGATCTCTTGCTTTGAATTCATTGTTAAAATACTTGGCATGCTTTTAAATATTCCCCTAAATGACAGGGAACCTGCCCTAAACATTGCCCTACCCCTGGAGATGTGGTAAGCCAAGCAACAGGACCGTGTAAAATAATGACAGTGCATCCTTTGCCCTACCAGCTAGCGTAATGGGTAAGAGCACAGCTCTGGAGTCAGGCTCCTTGGCATTAACTTGCCATAAGACCTTGGCAGCTGCTTAACCTTTCTAAGTCTCAGTTTCCTCTCCTGTAAAATGGGTTGTTATAAGAACTAAATGAGATAATGGATGAATGGCAAGACAAAGTTTTCTTTTCCCCTCATCCCCATTTTTTCCCCCTCTACCCGCCCACCGCCACAGGGAGGGTGATGGTGGTAAACACAGTAAAGAGAAGAAACTGTCACTCTAAGCGTGCCTGGAGTCATAAGCAGAGTGGTCAACAATAAGAAGGAGGTATATATTATGTTCCTTGTCAGCATCTCATCATCTGGCCCAGAGCAAGAGCACCTTGAACCTCTTCTCCGGGACCAATCATTCTTTCCTTCACTCATTGAGCACCATCTGTGTGCCAGGTGTTGCTCCAGGCACAGCAGTGAACAAAACGAGGTCTCTGCTCTCATGGACCTTATATGACATTCTAGTTGAAGAAAAGACTAAGAGTTTACATAAGAAACCTGTGTACAACACCTGTCACACTGTAAGCATTCAATAAACACCGGCTATTTTAGTCGTTGTCATTATTATCAACCCAATGGAAAAATCTAATTTAGAGTTATTAAAATATGTCCTTGACTTCACCCCATATATAGCTGTTTCCCACCCTAAAGCTGGGCCCACCTTCCTTCCACCAGCTTTCTCAGGAGCCAACCTGAGGACCCCTTATGCCCTCAGAAGCAGGCAACCCCTTGCAGTTTATGATCTCTCCCCTCCCCCACTTCCTACCTGTTTTCAGAAATCACCATCATTTCACAGCTCTCCAGAGGTTCCGAATGGAAGCAGGGGAAGTCGGAGCTGCAATGCTCTATTAAAATATGAATAATTGATGCTCCACCTCCCATCTTATTCCAGCAATAAAAGACAGCCACCCTCTTCAAGAGTCTGTCTCCAGCTCTATGCAGATCTGTGAGCACACAGAAGTGCCCGTAAGAGCCTGTGTGCTAACGTAGGATCGCCTAACTCCTGCCTGGCAGCTTTCCATTGCAGCGGTTCTTCTGGGGCCTATGCAGGCCACCCTGTTTAAGACTGGAACCCACATGCTCTGATCCCCTTACCCCCCTCTATTTTTTTTTATCACCTTTTAACATGTAATTCACTTATTTATTGTATTTGTTCTTTATTTTCTCTCTTCTCCAATGTAACGTCAGTTCTGATGAGGGCAAAGATGTTAAGTTTGTTTATTAGAACAATACCTGGATCATATGAGGCACTTGGTAAATATTTGTTGAATAAATGAATGAAAACCCCTGAGGGAAAAGCTTGTTATCAATCCTGGCGGGGGCCCTGTGGCCCTTAGCAAGCCTCCAAAAGGCAAAACCAACCAAAACCCGGACAACTGACTGAGACTATTTTTTTCAGAGTCAAACTGGAAAGGTTGGCGTGGTGGGTGGGCAGGGGGGACGTTCAGTTCTTCTCCCACACTGAAGGGGCCAGGCAGCACCCCGAGGGCAGCGCCCTTCTGCTCTGGAAGGCGGCATGCAGCTGCCTGTGGCATGCTGGCCTTGTTTCCACTCTTTTGACAGCACTACTCCTGGGCTGTATGTTGTGTGCCTGTTCTTTCGACATGATGGCCACTGTGAATAAATAAATTGAAGGACCGAATGTATCTTTTTCTCCCCCTGCAGCATGAAGAGCAGTTAGCGGGATCCGGTAGATAGAAAACACAAATATATATAATGCAACTGGGACTCGAAAGCGCCAGCTTCAGTCGCAAGATCTTGTTCTTAAGAGGGCAGACTGCAGAGCTGAGGCCGGCAGGGCTGCCATCCTAGGCGCCCTTCGCAGGGGACGTGCGGGACAGAGGCGAGAGGAGAGGCGGGAGAGGGAGAGGGCGCCAGCTCTCTGAGTGTCTTCCTTTCCTACAACCCCCAGTTAACTGGAGAAGGCAGCAGGTTCTGGGCCTTCGCAGCTGAAGCCGCAGCCGCAGCGGGCGCCGGACGAAGGAAGCGGGTGGAGAAGGGCCTGGGAACCCAGCCCGCGGAGCCAGGCAGGGGGAGAGCGAGGCGGCGGCAGGGAGGCTCCGGAGCCGCCGCATCGGGCCAGGCGGACGCTTTCTCCCAGCTGCCCGCCAGGCATGCCTGGACCCCCTAAGCTGCGCCCCAACACGTGGGCTTGCTTACACTCGCTAAGAGACTGAGAGGTCCCCCTGCAGAGCTGTCTTGGCGCCTTTCCCTTTTTTTGCTGTTCCAGGATCCAGGGTTTTGAGCAGGAGTGTGGTGGGGGAGCAGCGTTCCTCCCCTTCCTCAGGCCCAGTCTGAGAGGGGCCCGGTTGTTCTCTCTGCTCCTCTCCTCGCCATCCCTGCTTCGTCCTCTGGGGGCGCACTCCGACCCCCCACATCCCCTGAAGCCTGTTCTGACCACTCAGACCCTCCAAGATGGCCTGCCCCTGAGTTACTGCAGGGCGTTTCCAGGTCACAGATGTCTCATCTCTCAGTATATGTCTCCCCAGGTAAATTGTAAAATATAAAGAGCCACATGCTCTTTTTGCCTTAAGCTTTCTCTCTCTGTTTCTGGTTATAAAGTGCTTCTGTAGTTTCTACTGTGTTTAACCCAAAGCAAGAACTCTGCCTGGCCACTAACTGTGCGTCCCCAAGAAAATCCTTTCTGAGCTAGTTTTCTCACTGCAAAATGAGGTTTCTAAGGTCCCTTCCAGCTTTTAAATTCGGGGGCTTTCCAAGGAGAACTAAAGTTGGTTTACTAGATAGAGCTGCTCTGGCTACAGTGGTTTGGGGTCTAAATGCATTGTTTCTGGAGGTCACAGGTGGGTGGGATCTGTGAGCAGCTGGCAGGAAGAGGGACAACAGTGACCCCTGGTCTCTTCCCTCCTGGGCACTCACGACCTGTCCCCTGTTCTAAAACTGGGTCCCTGGGGCCGTACACATATGACCACTCTGATATTGGCTGAGGTGTAGGAAAAACCCTTTTCCTGTAAGTTCAACTCTGAAAGGAGGAAATTTTTCAGAAAAACTTATTGCTAGGAAATTATGAGGTACAAAAACACAAAACCATAGAAGCATCCAGTCAGAGCCCACATTCTTGTGAGTAATTTGAATAAAAGGCAGACATTGGCAGACAAATTTTAGGAAACCTTAAGGCCTGGGTCACTTCCCTCATCTGAACCAGGGGAGAAGGATGCCAGCGCACAGATCTCCAAACCACCACTGTGCAGCGTGGGCGGCGCCTTTCCAGGACCTGTACCAACGTAGGAGAAGGGGCTTTGGGAGGGTTCACATGTGAATTTCACTCCAGTTTTGTCTTTTTTTGGCTGTCTAGCCTTGGACAAGCTTGCTAACGTCTCTGATTCTCAATTTCTTTTCTATTAAAGAGGAATAATATCTTCTATCCCATTGGGTTGAATGAATATTAAATGAGAATGAATGTGTGTCATTCCAAGTTCTCAACTGTAAACATGGAACTCACTCCTATTGGTTTAAGTACAATGGCAATTTGTTATGGTGTGCTGAGGCACCGTGATCCCTAGGAAGGCCAGGGAATCAGGCTTGGAGGCCATGAAGCCAGGAAGGCTTCCCAAATGACACCACCAGATGTTCCTGAGGGGACCCTCCTGCTGCAACAGCTGGCACGGGCCCCACAGCTTGTACCATCTGCCCCTATCCTGCAAGGCATCTACTGGGGCTTCTGGCACTGCTGCCTCTGAGCCAGGCGTCTCAGGCTACCATCTTGGTTGCAGCATTGCCTGCCTAACCAAAGTCTCACACAACCTAGGGGTTCCCTCTGTTATTACTCTTGCCCGGGGAAGGCCCACGCTCTCCAACCCATTTTTCTTCATCTTGTTTGATTCATTCAAGACAGTCATCTACCTGTTTTTAAGGCTAATTCTATACTTCAGTGAAATTCAGCTTTTTAAGTTTCTTCTTTGGGAACAGAACCATGTGACCTTGGCAGGAGGCACCAGCTTGCCCTGCAACGTCAGCGCTTCCCTCCCCGCCCCATCCCCAACAGCCCCAAGTTAGTTCCTTGTCCCTCCCTGTCTACGCTATCTTTAGGCCTGATAAATTCTCATTTCTTGCTTGAGTCAAGTTCGCCTTACCAGCTGAGCCACCACCTGGCTGTGCTTTGATTCAACACTGAAATGCCTCCAAGGCCTAGACCAGAGGTTCTCTGTCCTGGCCACATTCTACAGTCATGGGGTGAGGGGCTGGGCTGTGGAGAGTGTGATTTAATTGGTCTTGAGTGAGCCCAGGTATAGGTATTTTTTTAACAGCTCCCCAGTTTATTTTATCGGGAGAACTATCTTCTAAAATACCATCAAAGTTTTACTTACAACACCAAAAGCTTCAAGCAAGGAGTGAAAATTGAAAGTATAATATCAAACAACAGCAGAAGAGGATAATATACTCCCAATCTCTAATAACTATCTGCAAATATTAACTTTTGAATTAACAGTTTTGCAAGTAGGGGCTACGAGTTAGCTTTTTTTGTCCATTTCAGCCTCTGGTTTTGAAAGTCATGTCAATTCCTCCTTGCTCATTGTGTACCTTTTAATATTGAATTTAAATTAAAAAAGAAAGGCAGAGGAGAAGAGGTCTTTCAGGGATGTGACATAATGCCTCATTGTCCATTCTCTTTAAGATAAGTGAAGAATGGCAGATTCTAAATTCTGCTTATTTCAAATGTTTGGTTCATTCAACAATATGAATCATCTGATGACAAAGTGATTGAAGTAAAAATATTGACAGCTGTGAAAATACCAGGGTGTTTATTACTCATCCTTGGCTCCACACATCTCCTGTCGATTTCCCCATCTATTCCCCATTCTGAACTGTCAATCATAATGGTAAGACAAAAGCAGAAGGAGGGAATCAATAGGCCTTCCGTGATGGAATAGGTAAAACGCGACAGAGCAATGGAGAAATGTGGAAATGACATTTCAACATGACTCACTTTATGGATATGAGTCACCTGCATTTCAAGGTTGTTCTGTGGATAACTGTGGGAATAACTTTATTCTACTGCTGCTGCTATTATTGAAAATCCATGAGAAGACTTACCCCAAACTGCCATATCGTGTACAACCAGGCAGAAATGCAGTGGCCAAGGAATAGAAGGTCCCCACCAGTGGTGGACACTTGGCATTCTTTTTCCCTATTAACATCTGAATCCCTGCCCTATGGTTGGGAATCACCTATCTCCCACAACAGAAGTTGAGAGTATCAGACACTCACGTTACCTGCGGCCATTGTGGCTGGGGCATGGGCATGGCTACTTGATTGACCAGGCTCCACCAAGCACAGACAACCCCTAGAATTAGAATCAGAAGCTCGGTGACCAGAAGTGATGCATGATGGCAGCTCTTTAGGGTAGTCAGATGCAGCGGTGGTAGTGCTGGCAAATGGGTCCAGTATCAATGGCATTGGGCAGCAGGCTGCAACATTGGGGGTGCAGTGCTGGCAGTGGAGGGGCATTGTAGGCCAGTTCTGTCCTATGATGGAGCTAGCTTTGACCTCTCAGGTATTTGGTGAGCTATCCAATATCTTTTTTAAAAGTTTTTGTAGAGACAGTGTCTCACTATGTTGCCCAAGTTGGTCTCAAACTCCTGGGCTTAAGCAATCCTCCTGCCTCAGCCTCCCGAGTAGCTGGGACTATAGGCATGAGCCACCACACTCAGCTCCAATATCCTTTAAAAAATTTTTTCATTTCTCCTTACATTACCCTGGCTTATTGCAACAGTCATGCAATGGTCTCTCTACCTCAATCCTTGCCCTTTTGTGGTCTATTCTCAATGGAGTACTAGAGTGTTCCTGTGATAACATCAGTCATGGCATAACATTTCGTAGCTCTGATCTTCAGTGGCAACCATCTCACTCAGAATAAGAGCCAAAGACTTCTACAGTGGCCTACAAGGCCTCATGCTGTCCTGCCCCACTACCTCTCTGCTCATATCACCTCCTGCACTCAACCCGCATTGGCCACTCAAACACACTTGCCTCAAGGACTGTTTATGTGCTGAAATCTCATCTGGAACATTCTTCCCCAAAAATCCACATGGCTCATTCCCTCACCTCCATCCAGACTTTGCTGAAATATTCCCACCGTGAAGGCTTCTCTGACAATGCTACATAAAACTGCCTCCCATTGCCCTCTGGCATCCTTGACCCCTTTCCCTGCTTTAGTTTTCTCCATGGAACTTACCATCATCTAACATATTTTATACTTGACTTATTTGTTTATCTCTCTCTCTCTCAGCCCCACTAGAATATAAACTTCAAAAGGACAGAGGTCTTTGTTTTCTTCGTGGCTGCATCTATAATGCCCAGAATAATGAGTGCCTGGCCCAGAACAGGTCCTCCATAGATACTTGCTGAATGAAGGAGGATGTCAACGATCAGTGAAAGGTGTAAGTTTACCTGACAAAGGGAGGGAAGCAAGAAAAGAAGGTGACTTTGCAGATTTGCAGCTAGAGCTCAGCTGACAACAGGGCATACCTTGCTGGAGCTCAGCTGGGAGAAAGAAGTTTGAACACAGAGGGATGGTCACAGACAACATGTGAGGACTCTCTGGTTTTGCTTTTGAAGGAGAAGGATGATCTTCATCAGTTCAAGATGACCATGAGGAAACCAACAATCAATATTTGTTGTCAGAAATTTTGATTATGGAACACTTACATAAACCATTTTAGGAAGAGGGGGCAGTATAATGTTAACAGTAATAGCAGCTACATTGATAGGGTGTTTACCCAATGCTGGGAACTTCTTTATAGACTTCACATGGATTATCCCATTTAATCCTTACATCAAATTTATGAGGTAGGCATTTTTTTTCCTCTTTTATAAATAAGAAAATGAGAAGCTAAACAACTTGCCAAAGACCACATACCTAGAAAGGTTTCATTTGATCATTTGATTATGTTTTGAGATGAGACGAGAAACAAAATTTGAAGTTGATCTCTGTAATTAAAAATGACCCTACATGTCCTAGCATTCAGACTGAATCCATAAATGGATGGGGTTTGAACATCAGTTGAACATCAGTTCTGTACCTCACTGCTTGCATTACTTTAGACAAGTTACTTATCTCTCTGAGTTTAGATTTCCTCATTTGTAAGATGTAAAAAATTATTTGATCCTTGCAGAGTTATCAAGATTAAATATAATCACACATGAAAACACCTAATATAATGTCTGACCCAGAAAAAGCACTTAAGAAATGGCATTATTGTCACTATCATTATTGTTGTTGTTATTATTATTATTACTGAAAGAATTCAGGGTCCAGCCTCTTGGCTCCATAATTGTGAATGCCCACAACCATGCTCCTCAAAACAGTATTTGGAATCAATGGGGCAGCAATTTAAGGGTGCAAATTCCTGAGTTCTACTCCCAGAGATTCTAATGTAATAGATATGTTGGGGTCTAGAATCTCACTGTTGGTTGGAAAATTGTCATTCTCTTAACTCCAGAAAGAGACAGAGCCTCCACCTCTTACTTTCTACTTTCTAATGTCATGCTACCCAATGTGTGCTATCCGAAATCCGCACGTGAAACTGACCCCTCAAGGCAGTGTTGCCTGATTGTTTAGGGAAAGGGCTCTGGAGACCTCAGACAAGCACATGGCCCTCTCTGGGCCTCATTGTCGTCATCTATAAAATTGAGATAACAATAATTCCTACCATAGGGATGAATCAAGGCTTAAAGTAAACATGTGAAACAGAAAGAGCCTGGCATAGATTAGATACTCTAATAAACACAATAAAGATAAACTATTATCATTTAACTCCACTTCCCATTCTTTGATCTCCTGCTGTTGGAAGTGTAAAAAAAAAAAAAAAAAAAAAAAGGGTGGGGGGAGGAGATTTTTCCAGTCCCAAATTTTACACACAGCATCCCTGGGTGACCTTCACCATTGCAAGAAACTGAGCCCACTTCTGCTGGGGCCTGTGCGGAAGAAGGTCAGGCCTGCAGAGTGGTTCCAGACCCCCCTTAAGGAGGCTTGCCAATGCTGCATATATGTCCACTTAGGAAAGTCTTCTTAGTCACTAAACTAAATCTTACAGTGTGTAGAGGAAAGGACACCAGCACATCTGTCTCCCCAGGCACTCTGGGGATCCAGTGGTTCCTTCCCCTAGTCATACTCTCCTATCCAAGGCCTCTGCATGTTTCCTCTGCCTGGAGTCAGGACCCTACTCCTAGCATAGCTGCTCCCCTTAGCAAAGAGGCCGTCTCTGGTTATACACTCCAAAAGGCCTCTCTTACCCCTCCCCAACACCCAGATGGGCACATCAGCATTCTGCCATTTCCTCCACTTCAGCCCTTGTCTACTGCACAGCTCTTAGAACAGTACATGATCATTTCACTGATTTTTCTGCTTCCCTGTTTCCAGGCTGTGTCCCGCTACACACACACACACACACACACACACACACACACACGCACAGGACTGTAAGTTCCGGGAACACAGGGATCACATTTGTCTTGCTTCCTCCTTTTTCACCAGTATCTATCCCAACACATAGCAGCTCTCAACAAATATTAAACAAATAGTGAACAAATTTAACATCTTGACTCTAAAAAGGAATTTCCTCTGGACTCTTCTATCTCGAAGAAAAGGCAAAGGGATGAATCTGAATAAACAGAAAAAGAACAAAAACATTAGTCACAACCTCCGCAATTTCCTAGATTAACCATTAATAGGGTTCACATCGACGCTTTTAAGGCCATTAAATGAAGATTTTCTGCCTTAAATGTGAAAACCAGCAGCTACACAGAGGCTGGTAAAGTATTGCAGTCATCACAAGCGATTATGAGTAACATAAAATACAGTATGGTATTTTTTTGAGAGAGAGAGAGGAGAAAAAATGTTAAATGAGATCAGATTTAAAATCCCTTGATCTCTCTGAGAAAAGAGAGATTAGGTCCTTTGTTCTCCTTTGTTCCGATTTTCTTCAGTTTGATTTTTAAACTTGAATTGTTCTCTCTGCTTCCAAAGGAACCACTGTCTACATTGTGTGTTCCCCACCTCCACCTCCACCCCACCGGTATGTATAACTAGAGCTGGGGGGACTTTGAAAATAATCTTGTCTGATCCTCCCTCTTGTTTAAGAGGAAAAAGAATTCCAGGCCACATAGTGAGAGCGCCTCAGGACTCAGAAGGGGCCCCAGGTCTCTGGACTCCTGATAATCCCCCTCGCCACCAGGCTGGATTCAACTCGCTCTGGCTAGGCCCCTCCTCACTCGCCAGGGCCACTTTTCAGCCTCTGTACAATAGTTCAGGAGGCAGCTAGTCGATATCCTGTCTGCTTCGAAGCCAGGAACAACCCCACAGATGTCAGCCAAGAGCGTTCTTTTCTGGCAGCGCTAAATGAGCCTTCCTCTCTCCAATCAGCAATCCAGCCAGAATATTTCCAACCGGGGAAGACTCCCATCCTTGAAGACAGTTCCTTTTCTCTTTAATCAAGCTGTGTTCACTCCCTAAATCTGACACACAGTTGAAATAGGTGTGGGGTTTAAGATAGCCCCACAGTGCACATCCTAATTCTCAGAAAGCCCTGCTTTTCTCTCCCTGGGACCACCAAGGCCAGAACCTTCTCAGCCGCTTTTGCCCTCTTCCCCACTGCAGAAGGAAGGGCTCCCCTGCTTGCTTTCGTGAAGTATGCAATAGGTGTAAGTTCCGACAGGCCACAGGGGGATTGAGAAAGACCATGTCCCCACTCACGGCCAGTCTAGGGCGCTGCTCCTGACCACACAGACCCTCAAGTGTGCGGGACAGAGCTGAGCCAGCTGGCTCTGCCTTGCCCTCCTCTCAGCCCACCCCGACCGCGGAAACTGAGATAAGCTTGAGAAATCCTTTCCTATGAGCCTTTTCTTTCTACAAACCCTAGTCACTCAACAATAAATCCCATGGGCAGTTCATTTTTTTCACGTGGTTCCATATATTGCTTAGCACCATTTTATTCTTGAGTTTTTGTTGATTGGCTTGGGATTTTTGACCATAGGTAGGGGTGGGAGTGAGTAGGGTCTGATAATTTGAAGACAAAGTGTCACCCTCATTTCAATCTCTAAAATTGTCTAAACCCACTTTCCATTCATCACTCTGACTCATTCACTCATGAACACCAGTATGTGAGTTGTTTATTGATTTTCGTTGTTGTTGTTGTTTAGGGTTTCATGTTTGGTTTGGTTTGGTGAGAGGGTTATTGATTTTAAGATAAGGAGTCTATGTTCACCGCAGTCTCTAAAACTGTCTGTGTGTGAAGTTATAGTCCCTGCAATACTCTAGTTTTTCAGGTACCTTTGGCAATATCATCAATCTGCATGCTAAATCATCTTCAACTTTTTCCTCTTTTCTCCACGTGGTCACCCATTCTTCTTAAAAGAGTTTTTCATAAGAACTTAATTTTGTTAACTTCCAGCTTTGTATTAGTCATAAGTTTTAGAAATTTTTGGCATGGATTCCAGTCAAGATGGTGTTGTGAATTCAAAATTTGAGGCTTTGTTTTGCTCCAAAGACATTGCTCTGACATATAAAATAGAAAAAGGAAATCAAAAGGCATGGCCATGTGAAAACAGATAAATATCTCCGTGTACTACAGTAAGAAGAGAAACAAAAAGTGGATGTGAAACCATTAAGATCTGAACCAGAGGGAGTGGAGGTGTCCAGGAGTTCTGGCTCCTGTGAGGTTATGGGAACCAAAATACCCCAGAGGAGGTGGGTACTGAAGCCAGTCCCCCTCCAGGTACCCTCCACAGCCCCTTCTGAAGGGACAGTGCCGGGCAGCCATGTTTTGAGCCACATCATCCTGCCCCACTGCCTCCAACACTGCTGATTGGACCAAGGACGGGCACTTTCCCAAAGACATCCAAGCCACAGCTGAGGTGGGTGGTCTTGAATGAAAAGTTTTCCTCAGTGAAAAAGAGCCGGACTCATAAGATTCTTGTTCCAATGAAATGTAATTAGGAAGTATGTGGAGAAGTGAACATCTTCAGCAGGAGCTGGAGCTGAAAGACCTTGAGGTAGAGAGAAGGCAAAAGGGACCATTATCAAGCCAAAGTCATGAGAAGCAGAAATTCTGAGATATAAAAACTTGTTAGCTTCAAATAAAAGCTTCAGAGTAGAGGAGAAGCATGCCACTTGATGGCTAGAGGAGGAAACCAGACCTACAGAGAGATTGGGAGTCATTTTAATGTAGAAAAGAAAAGCAAAACTCTACAACACTTGCTGCTGAGACCCAGGGGAGACCTGCTTCGGACTCTGAGGGTCCTTCTGACTTCAGCCTCTGAGACCAGGCAGCAGTGGTTCCTGCCCTTCCTCAGACTGGCTGCTTGGCTCCTCCTCAGCTACGACGGAGTCTGGCCCCAGGCTTGGACCTCTGCATCCTTGGTTTCACATGTACCTTTACAGCTGTCTCCCTCCCTTCGCTCAATTACTGAAAGTTCTTGAGAGGACTATTCCTAACCACCAAGAAAACCTAACTGAAACATGTGCTGGGTCCCTTGATCCTCATCACCACAACTCTATGAGGTAGGAATGCTATTCCCATTTTACAGATAAGGAAGCTGAGGCTATGGGACATTTCACAGTGGAGTCCCACAGCCCCTGAACTGGTCCTTTGCCTGTTTGGCCCGATGTCTATTTCCCAGCCTTCCTCTGCTCTGCTGGACATGCAAACTCTGTTTCCTAGGCTCCCTTGCCACATGACTTCTGGTTCGCCCAGAGGTTCACTGGCAGGAAATTGCAGAGCAGGAGGAGGGACGAAGGCAGGATATTTCTCCCCCTGTGTTCTGGGCAGCATCTTTGACAACGGCTGAATATTCTTCATATCCAAGATCCCATGAGAAGGACTTTCTTCCATGTCCCAGCAACCTGCAGGCAACCCCTGACCCTCTAGGCCTAGGAATGGGAGTACTTTCCTGCTTCAGCTAATCTCGGGGTAGCCTTGCTGTCATTTGTTTAGCATTTCACCTCTTTCAAACCATTTGTGATTTGCATGTTAAATTTGACCCATTAACTGGAATGGCTCTGTTTTCCTGAATGGACTCTGACTGATGCAGCAGTTACCAAGTGGCCAAGTGAGGGTGTGAAGTTCAGACTATGTGATTCCAGAATTCACACTTGGAAGACTGCATCATATCGACAGTTAAATCACAGGCAGATTTTGCTGAACTTCCACTACCAACTAGTGATGTTTCCCCAGACCAATCCCATAGAGAGATTTCCCACATCATGTTTTCACTGCTCACGGTCAGGAGTTACCTTTCGGTGCTACCATCCCAAAGACCAAAATGGAGGCAGAAGAGTTCATTTCTAAGGGCTTCTACTGGTGCCACAACCCTTCGCCCTGTTCTGACTCTGCTCCCTGAACCCTCAGGGATAATCTAGTAGTACTGTACTTGCTACCAGGTAAGGAATTCCCAGGGCACTGAATGTGCACCACTGAGGCAGGTTGAGATCCCAAGTCGCTCAATGGGCTTGCCACTGCTTGAGAGCAATCAACAGCCTCGTCCTAGTGCACTTGGTTTCTTGCCTCTCCCCTTGCTTCAACCCTCAGAGACCCTATCCTCTCAGGACAATCCATCTTACTCACACTCCAAGGTCTCAGTATTTTGTTTGTGTCCTCTCTCCCTCCTTCCCTCTGTCTCCGTCTCTCTCTCTCTCTCTCTCTCAGTCTCTCCCCCAGATTTCTAAACATCTGCCCTCCAAAGCCAGGAGGTACCTGCTGTGGTGAATCGTGTATTCATAGTCCTGTGTTGGTCATTCATCAAGACCCAGGTCATCTCTGACGAGCCATCATGATCTGTTCAATGTTGCACTAAGGTCTGGTGTACTGTACGGTATTGAATTTACAGGAGCCTAGAAGAAAGTGAATATCAGATTTTTCAAAACTAGGTGCTCTGCCAGAGGGAGCAGAATGTTCATATCATCTTCCCTGAAAATCTGGAGGAAGAAAAAAAAGAAAATCAAAAGAAGAGGCATCAACTTCGTGGTCTTTAAATAAACCTGTAATTGCTTCCCTAATTGTGACTGCCTCCTGCACCTGGTCTCAATCCTTTAAATACTAAGTTTAGCCCATTCATGGGTAAAGGTGGATAATTTCAGCATTCACGTAGCAAGTGTGTGGTGGGAAATATGTTAAACTCCTGAGATTTGTACTACACAATATCCCATACTACTGACGAGTGACAGTCTATATTTCATAGACCACAGTTGAACAATCTGTACAATCATTTGTAAAAATAACCAAGTCTTGTTACAAAAATGAGTGTTATCTTCGGCATCTCTCTCCTCACCCCCTCCAGCTACCACCTCCCACATCCCAGCTGTCTCCTAATCCTGTGAGGATTTTTGTTTCTCCGAAAAGCTTTAGTAGCTTCTCTGTTCTGTCATTTTCTCTCTCTAAGGAAATCTCAGCATTAACAGAGACTAAAATGGATGGCCATATGTCATAGAGAGTGAAATTTCTGTTCCCAGCCCGTATCTTCTGAGCTGACCTAGAAGCCAGCCGTTCCACTCGGACAGAAGCTTGGGCTGTGAGTGGGGAAGGCTTTCGCCCCACTCCCTGTCCCCTAGCAAGCAGCAGCTCCTACTCACCACTTGGGGCTCAGCCAGAGACTGGCAGCCTTGGGGAAATACTCTCCAACCCCCAGCCTAAGTCAGACAGAACTGCCCTCCCTTCCTCAACAGCAATCACCTCAGTCTGTAAATACATCCTTATCTGTGTCCTCTGGATGATGTGTGTCCCTCCCAGGAGTCTGTAAGATCCATGACTATGTATGTCCCAGACTGTATTTCATGAACATAGTGGTGGTTGTGGGGTGGGCATCTTTCAACAAGTCAATTTGGGAAATGTTGGATTAAATCAAATTAAGCAAAGTTCTTTACTGTAGGACTTCTTGGTGCCTTTAAAATGCTGATGTTCATAATGAATTACCAGCATTTCCCAAACTACATTAACCATGGAACCTGTTTCCATAACACATGTCAACACCTGGAAGACCTAGTGTTCTGAGGAATAGGAATTATAATTTCTACCTTTACTCCAGTATCATAGCAGAGGGGTAATTGTCACAAGCACATAGAGTTCAAATGATCTTGGAAGCTGCAGTGAAAAACTGACAAAACCAGTTTGAAATAATCACACAGGAAGAGATAGTAGGGATAAGGTAAGTTTGAGGAAGCTACCAAAAAAGAAAAGAAAAGAAGTAATGAGAGAGAAAGCTGACTTATAGAGTATGCAAGCATGATGTTCCAATTAAAGAGGAATCCATGCCAGGCAGCAGAGTAAAAACAGAATTGACAAGATTCTCCTGGATACCTGATGCTGAGAAGCAAGAAGCAACATGGTCCAAGATAATAGGGAAAGGAGCATGACCTTGGGTTTTCTGGCTGGCTTTCCAAGATAACTGAACCATATGGTCAACTTGTTCATGACAATATGAAGTTCAAAAATGGCAAATTTCAAGTTCTATAGGGTTATATTATTCAGGAAAATTGCAATATACCGAACTATGGTTGATTATTTTAAATAATATAAAATATATAAAATATGTAATTTTTGAGCTTTTGATATTAATAAAATCATTTAAATGTTTTTTTAAAAGATGAAGACATACCAGTATTACTGTGAACTATTGTTTTATCTGAGAGTGGAAATAAATGTTTATTAATATTCCAAAGGCCTGCTTCAGATCTTTTTTGAAAATGGAGATGTAGACTTAGTAAATGAGTGTAGAAATAATTATACCAGGTTTAGTGACTGATAAAGTGGTGTGTAAGAGGTTACTATGCTACAGATTCTCTTCTAGCTTTAATCCAGTGAGTAGGGACTTTCTTTTTGAGTTCAATTTCACAACAAGGAACATGATCACATGTGAACAATGGAAACTCAGAGTGGAAACCTGGTTTTAAAAATCAACTAACATTTAGTTTTCCACTTCAGCCAACTCAGATGACTGTTTTTAATGTGAGAACTCAAACACTATCACGTAAAATTTCCCTTTTTATGTATGAATAGCAGAGAGAATGCAGAAGTTGCTGCAGAATCTAAAGACTTTCAGAGGTTTGCATTATTGCTGAAAACAAACTTAATCCATAATCAATGTAGAATATTTCTGGAAGGTACACAGATCTATGTAGAGGAAGAGAACTTTGGAAAATGTTAGACAGTGGGGATTTGGCTTTACGGTGGCTATCTTTTACATCAACCCTGAAATGTACCTTTATTATTAAAAGACATTTCATTCCAAAGGATGGCTACCCTTTAAAATGGTTCTTGGGTCTTTACACTTGGATGTAAAAAGAGAACTTGCACAGTCTGGACAAAGAGATGGTTAGAAAAGATTATTTTAAGCCTCTTTGTTCTTGAGATCATGGCTGTTTTACTAAATTCTGAGTTAAGGAAGCTGAATGCTAGGTGGAAAGCCAGAGAAGGAGTTAGTCTGGAATTGGATATGGATGTTCCTGAGGGAAGAAAGGTTGGCGGGATCTGGTGATTAAGGAGAAATGCAGTCTGCTTTCTCGGGCCACAGCCCTCCACCCTCCTAGTCTCAGGGAATTCCCTCAACTCTACCTCTCTGCCTCAGTGACTCAAGACCAACCATCCATCCACCCCCAACCTCCCAGAGGAACAGCACTCTCCAGTTGAAACTTCCAAAAGGGGTTTGAAACGTGAAAGCTCTTTCCTTCTCTCCCAGGAGAGTGTCTGTGTATGTGAGTGCAGAGCACGTGCACTTTTCTCTTGGTGCAGGCTGTTTTGTGAGCGCTTCTCAGACTTTTAAAAACACGATACTGGCCTCTGTGTCCTGAGGGCAGGATCAGGAGACACTCGGACCTATACGGCTTTGTCCGGAATACCTCATCCTGCTATGGGAAGAATAAGAGCCCACTGTGGGTTTAGTCCCTGTCTCTAAATAGATGGCACCACCCACTTAGCCGGGCTCTCAGGAACACGCAAAACCGGCCAGCTAGAGCCTCTGCCTGCTGTCCGGCCCCGCCTCCCCGCCTGCTCTTGCCTCCGCCATCTTCCGGACATGCGCAACTTACCCCGCATGCGCCTGAGACCCACTTGCTGTGCACCTGTTCGGACGCACTGCTCTGGCTCCAGACCCAGCCTTCCAGCTCTATCCTAGTGCCGGGAAGGTGCCCCTGCAGCCACAGCTGCCCTGGGACATTCTGGCTCCTCCCAGGAGAGGAGAGGCAGACCAGACACCTTTCAAGATACAGCCCCCAGAACAAGAGGTGTCTTTCGCTGAGTCTGCAAGGAAAGGAAATTCCTGCCCCCTCTCAACAGGTGCGTGAATAATTTGATTTCTAGCCTTATTTTGAGGCCCAGAGCATGCTGGGCACTCACTATGGTCACAAAACCACTGCCTCCTAACCTGCTGCAGGCTCCTTTGGGGAAAATCAAGTTTCTCTCTTCCTCCTCTTAGGCTCAGCCTGGTTATTCAACCTAGAAAGGGGAAGCTAGGTCGGGACCACAGTGTTTGGACTCAGCCTGGAGTTCTCCCTCCCACTTTCTGTCTTGCTCACCCAAACTAGGAGGCTACCACCAGGTGTGGTCAAAACTGTCCCAGTGGTTTCCAATACTCCTTTCACAGTCATCTTAGACCTTTAGCTTTGACATGTCTTCCTGTTGGACACATCAGCGAGGACAGAGAGTCATTTCAGCTCAGATGACAATCATTTTGCACACACTGTACCCAAGTTGTCATGAAGCTGGTATCTGAGCCAGCCCTCCTCTAGACCAGAGATGGCCTGAACAGCCTCCGTGATGCAGACAGGTGCTGGAGACAGAGCCCGCAGCCGTATACTCCACATTGGCCCTGCGGCGTCCTGAATCTCCTATTATCTTCAGGGCCTGTGTTTAGTCCCAGGGTAAGCATTGGTTTTTGTTCAAGGTTCAGTTCAGGAAAGTTATATATCTCTACAACTTCTGTTCTATTTCATTCCAAGTGAGTATGGCTTCATTGATTCCTATGGGAATATGTATTCTTTCAACTTAATTTATAACAATGAATAAGACAAAACCAATGAAAATTTGTCATGGCCTTTTAGACATCAGATGTTAATATTCACGTGTTTGAAAAGCAGTGACATGGAGTCAACTTTCTGATCTTTCATCCTGAATTGGTCTATGGGCACCATGGAGAAGACAGGTGGCCACTCTGCCTGTGTGTGCCCATTGCTGGCCTGTGCCCAGTGATGGAGCAAGATCTGACTTGGTTCCCAAATCCTTGTTCAGGCCTTTTTCCCTTCTCCAAAACCCCAAACTCTGAGGCATTTTGGGGGTGACTTTGTGAGTCAGCTGTAGGCTTCTAGGACATACAGACTTCAAGGAAAGCATCCTCCTCCCTCTCTTCTGTCCCTGGAGGAGGCCCTACTATGCACAAAGGGAAAAAGCACAATGAGTTAAGCGAATGAAAGAGTACTCCAAAGTGAGATTCCTCCTATAGGTTATCTCACTTTTCCACTTACAATAATCCTCAAACTATCTTAATAAGTTTTCCAACATTACAATTCATTTCCTTTATCTTCTTAAGATAAAATGGAAAAAAGTTTTAAAAATTACCTCGGGGTCCTTTGCATTAAGTAGATGAATGGTGAGGCCCGGTAGTGCTCAAGGCCTTGTAGCACAATCTTTCTTCTGCATCCCACCAGGGCAGTTGTGATCTGTTTCATATCGTCAGGATGACACAGGTCTCCTGGACAGAATTATCAAATAATTTCAGAATAGAGATAAAAGCCAGGGAAATATACAAAGGTGCTTTTCTAATTAAATAATTCACTGAATACATTTTGTTAAAATCTAGTTTCCCTATAGAACAAGTGCTATTTAATACCTCAGGGAGATGAGAAGGTGGGCGACAAATCTTTGGTGATCAAATTTGGTGATCATCTACTCACAGATGGTGTGTCGGCCAGCTAAAGGGTTATTAAATGAGGACCTTATTCATATTTTGGTTGTGTTTTGGTCTCTTCCTATCCATTCTACAAAGCCTTTACAAAGAATTGACTTCAGCCCACACCAGAGTAGTGGGAGCCATCACTGCTTCCACTCTGGTCCGAGCTACCCCTGTCACTCTCCCCGATTATTGAAATTACCTTTTAAATGGACTCTTCCTTCCACCCTTGTCTCCCTACAGTCCATTCTCAATACTGCAGCCAGAGCAATCCTGTTAAATGTGAGTCAGAACATGGAATTCCTCCGATCAAAACCCTCCAAAAATTCCCCGTCTCACCCAAAGTAAAAGCCAAAACCTTTATGACCTGCACAGCCTTCCTGATCTGCTCCCTACCCTTCAGCAATCTGACCTCACTCCTTCTACTCTCCCAGCCACCCCAGGTTCTCCTTGTTTATTTCTTCACTTCCTACAGGCTTTTCTTATAGGTGATCTCCTCAATGAGACCTTCCCTCCCACCCTGATGAATGTTGCACCCCTCCAGTGTTCTCTATTCCTCTTCCCTGCTTTATTTTCTTGGAGACACTTTCAACAATGTGACATATGTATACTTTGCACATTTATCCTGCTTCTCTTCTATTTCTCCCTTACCTCCTACCCCCACACCAACTCATACACACTAGGATATAAGCCCTAGCAGGGAATGTTTTGTTGGTTTTCTTCAGTGCTTTGTCAGTACCTGACACTTATTAAGCACTCATTAAATACTTGCTGGATGACTGACTGACTGACTTGGGGCACAAGTCAGCCACTTGGAGGCCATTTGCAAGATGGTGAGCAGAGGTGGGCAGGGAAGAAGAGAGCGTGTGTGGGGTGGGAAGCAAATTAGAGAGACCATGAAGCCCTCGAGAGACACAAAGAGTAGCATTGATCCTCAACTTCCTAGTTCCCAATTCTGATTCCCATTAGGCCTCTGAGATGTCATTCATTCATTTCTTGTCTTTGTATTGTCCACACCTATCCGTAATATTACCTACTTTATCCTTACAACACTCTTGAACTTGAACTGGCTTGAAAAGGAGACTAGAAGGAGACATTAGCAAAGGAGCAGGCAGGCCAAATCACACAGGGCCTTGCAGGCCATTGCAAATACTTCAACTCTTGCTCTGTGTGCAAGGGGAGGCCAGCAGAGCAGGGGTTTTTGATCAGAGGAGTGACATGCTGA